>NW_028141967.1:12530335-12797835 GCF_025532165.1 Camponotus vicinus | reverse complement strand
TGTGTGTGTGTGTGTGTGTGTGTGTGTGTGTGTGTGTGTGTGTGTGTGTGTGTGTGTGTGTGTGTGTGTGTGTGTGTGTGTGTGTGTGTGTGTGTGTGTGTGTGTGTGTGTGTGTGTGTGTGTGTGTGTGTGTGTGTGTGTGTGTGTGTGTGTGTGTGTGTGTGTGTGTGTGTGTGTGTGTGTGTGTGTGTGTGTGTGTGTGTGTGTGTGTGTGTGTGTGTGTGTGTGTGTGTGTGTGTGTGTGTGTGTGTGTGTGTGTGTGTGTGTGTGTGTGTGTGTGTGTGTGTGTGTGTGTGTGTGTGTGTGTGTGTGTGTGTGTGTGTGTGTGTGTGTGGGTGGGTGGGTGGTATATACGTATGTATGTACATATGTATGTATAAAAGCAATGCGAGAGTTACGTGAGGAAGCGAGAAGGATGAGTAAAATAACAATAAGAGCGAACGAGATAGAAATAACACGAGCAACGAGGACTCGAGCTCGAGAATCGGATTTTTCTTGCGCGCTATTATTTTCCTCTCGCTCGCATCTATTACTGTCTCGCTCGCTCCTATTACTGTCTCGCTCGCTCCTATTATTGTCTCGCTCGTTCTTGTTACTGTTTCGCTCGCTCTCGATTCTTGGGTCCGCTTACCTTTCCGAGCTGTCTATCACGATTGTCAAGTGTGACAAAGAAAGTAAGACCATGAGTAGAGAGCGAGCGAGATGACCTATCATCAAAGAGTTCCGAAGTCTCTTACAATCGATTTCTTCGCTTCCTCTATCCATTCGCAATTCACGAAAATGTAAACATCTTATAAAATAAAAATTGAAACTTTTATTTTTAATTTTATCGGTTTGAAAGTAATTTTAATGAATTAATGAGATTTTTGCGATTAAAATGATATCAAACACGACGTAAATCGGGTAATTTTTAATTAATCTGACAATAAATATTTTATTATAATTATATATTTAATTAAATTTATGCGATTTATATCGTGTTTGGTATTATTTTAATCGCAAAATTCTCATTACTCTATTAAAATTACTTTCAAATGAATAAAAAATGCATTTTATTTTTTGACATATATTCGTGAATATTATAAATGAAGTCTCATGTAAGAAACTTCGGAATCTGCGGCATCGGGAATTTTTTCGTTATTTATAATAATATACGACTTTAAATTGCCATAAAATATAAACTAAAGCTTTTATATTTTGTTTGACCTTTTTTGATTAAAAGGGATTAATGAAATTCTTGCGTTTAAAATGACATCGAACACAATATAATTCGGATAACTTTTACTTATTGTTATATAAGTAAAAGAATGTTTCTCTAATTGAAAATTATTTGAATAAAATGTTGGGTTTAATGTGATTTTACAATTAGTCGTAAAAATCATATTAATTCTAAAGTTATGTTCAGTAAGATAAATTAAGTAATGTACAGTGCAACAATTTATACATTATAATAATTTATACCATGTAGAGTCTTATTTTCAAAATTATAGTTTAAATTAGACTATTAATTTATTAAAACAGAACTTATTATAATAAAAATTTATTAAAATAATTATGAGAAATTAAATGTTTTATTGTATACATGTGAACATTGTATATATAATAATCTTAATTTTATTTTATAATTACAATTTTATCTTAATAAATTTTAATAATCTGATTTAAACTGCAATTTTGAAGATAACACTTTAGTGCATTGTATAAATTATTCAATACACACACAGATATATTTGTGTGTGTGTGTGTACTTATTTGTAAGAACAAATTAAAATTTATTACAAATTTATGTCTGTAATATTAATATATTTTTAATAAGAATATAAGATGCAAAATATTTTGCATTTAAATATGTGAAAGAAATATATAAATTATTTTAATATATGTATACAGGGTGTCGCAGACCACCCGTATCAGCCGAATATCTCAAAAACTGAGCGCAGCAGACAAAAATATTTCAGACAAAAGTAAGGTTTCAAGTAACGCATTACATGGCGATATCAGTATGACCTTGAAGAGTGTTGTTAAGGTCACGTAAAGGTCACCTTGAATTCTGTAAATGGAAACCCTAATTTTTTATTGCATATTCTTGTAGCTTATCTCGAGGGCTTTCCGAAACATTTTAATTAAGTTAGTTTTAATTAAGTATTTCCGAGTTATGAGGCTTGAAATCATTTCTTAATTTCCCAGTCAGTAAAGTCTGTTCAAACAGATTTTGTCAATTTCTGCTACAAATTTTTATCGACAGTAAGATTGCAGATTGTATAAAAAATTTGTTATATCAAATGATGATAACAGAATGTCAGCAGAAATGTTACAAAACCTGCTGACATAATTTGATAGCAGAAACTGAACAGGATTTGTTTAAAATTAACATAGCAGATTAGTGGCAGAAATCGAGCAAGATCTGCGCAACACAGTTTGATATCAGATTGGTTGCAGAAACCGAGCAGGATCTGCGCAATGAAATTTGATATATCAAATTCTCGGCAGATATCGAGTAGAGTCTGCTGATATAACTGACGGCAGATTGATGGCAGAAATTGAACAGGATCTGTGCGACGCAATTTGACAACAGATTGTCGGCAGAAACCGAGCAGGATCTGCGCAATGAAATTTGATGTCAAATTATCGGCAGAAATCGAGTAAAGCCTGCAGATATAACTGACGGCAAATTGATAGCAGAAATTTAACAGGATCTGTGAGGAACAATTTGATAGAAAATTGATAACAAAAATCGAGCAGGATCTGCGCACACAATCTCTGATAGCAGATTGACGGCAGAAACGGAACAGAGTTTGCATGATTCGATAGTTCCTTCACTTACCACTACGTGAGCTGTACTTTCTCGTAATCTAATTTCTGTCAGAAATATATATAAAGTTGCGAATATGAATAAAAGACTAAAAATATAGTAATTATCATTTTAATTTCTATCACTTTAATTTCTGATATCTGATACAAGCAGATGAGATTCAGAATATTTAACTGATTGGAATCAATATGATAAATGGAAAATTATTCATGTACTGCCTATTTGAGGCATAAAGCAAGAATTTAATTCTAAATAAATCACATCTCCAGTTTTACAAGTTACATTTACTTTTATCATTTACTTTATTATTAATTTAATTAAATTAAATTAGTCCTTCGCTATATGAGATATAACTACGATATAACATATATTAACATATATTACGATATAACATATGATATATATGTCATTTTAGAAGAAAATTGTAATTAACTTGCCGATAATATTCTTATTTAGGACTTGTAATAATCAATTTTGTTGCATTTATATAATATTAATAAAAGTAAGCGCAAATCTTGTGCAGTTTCTGCTGTCAATTTGCCATCAGGTTGCATGCGCAGATTCTGCTCGGTTTCTGCTGGCAATCTAACATCAAATTGCATCGCGCAGATCCTGCTCGGTTTCTGCCGACAGTTTGTTAACAGGTTATGTTTTACAGACTCTGTCGCCAAAACAAAAGCTTAATGCGGACACAGATGGCTACGGTTCTAATGTGGGATTCTGATCGAATTTGCTGCCAATCTGCTGCCAACCTGCTAACATTTTGCTTACTGGGTTTACATAAACCGTAAAATATCTTGTAAAATATTCATTTTTCGATTATCTTACCTTAATACTTTTATGTACAAAATAATGAGAGGAATCAATTGGTGTAAAGAAAACACATCCCATACAGCACCGAAAGATTGCAAAAACGTTGCATAGACCTAACATTGAAACATTGTAATATTGCATAGAAGTTGCGAAATGTTTCTGCAACATTACTGCAAGCCTGCAGCAACGTTGAAATGTCCGCCCTCAGAAATATTACAATGTAAGATTGTAGTAATGTTACGGTGCAACGTATTTGCAATATTAAAACGTGTTTTGCTATTGCAAATGCAGACCGTTTTAAATTTAATAAATAAACTTTGAAAATATAAAGAAATGTTTAAGAAAGATAGGAAAAAAAACATTTACCGCCTTTGAAAAAAAATATCTATTAATGTTTTTTATCAAATGTGTCTTATTAAATATTTATCTCAATAATATACATACAATTATTTTACATACACTCGGTACCAGAATATTTTAATACGTGCAATAAATGAATTATTTCCCATTTACCAATTCAATGAAGAAAAATCTGTATTATTCTGTAAATCTAATGTCTCTGCAATATTTCTGCAGCATTACATTGCTATGTGCAATGTTGTAACATTGCAGCAATGTTGATGCAAGCTTCTGTGCTGTATGGGATAGTTGTTTCGAAGAAAAAATATGTAATTGTTAATTGCAAATTACATATTTTTTCTTCGAAACAACTATGTGTTTTCTTTACACCAATTGATTCCTCTCATTATTTTGTACATAAAAGTATTAATATAAGAATCGAAAAATGAATATTTTACAAGATATTTTAATCTACGCACTGAAATATCTCAAAATCCATAAGTTTAAGACAAAAATGTTTCAGACAAAAGTTGTATGGTTTCGAGGGGGGTAAGAGGGTACTATTAGTTCGACCTTGCAAAGTCGTTTGAAAGTCACGTCAAGGTCACCTTCAATTTTTTAAATGGAACTTCTTACTTTTTATTGCATATTCTTACAGTTCATCTCGAGAGCTTTTTAAAACACTATAATTAAGTTAGTTTTCATTAAGTACTTTCCGAGTTATGAGGCTTAAGGGGATCCTAAAGTCGACTTTTTTACCGACAAAATGCGAAGAATCAGTTCGATGATATATCTTTTTACTGGCTACACAGATCGATAAAGCCTTTTCCACAATTAAAGTACTAAGAATAACGAAGTGAGGACGCTATAACTTCATGCAAAAAACCAAGCAAAGTTACTTATAATTGTGTTAATTACAGTCGTGTTACCGACTTTTTGCATTACGTCGTAACAATATTGCTTTAATATATAAGTTTTGCAGTTTGTCTGTGTAAAAGACACAGCGTCCTCACTTGGGATAACATGAAAGAATAATACAGAAGTAAAAGAAATGATCTTAGAAGCTTGTATAAAAAGATATATGATCGAACTGTTTAGTGTACGTGCGTGCGTGTACAGTATCGATATCAAAAGAGTAAAACCAAACAAAATTAGTTAACGGATAGCATGATAGAGGGCACTGCCATCTAAACTTTTATCGACAAGGACAGACAAAATCGCTTTTCTCTTTCCCTTTTTCATGCCTGTGATAATAGTTTATACATACACGCATTATTATTATTGCACTCCCTCGTATTTTTTCTTTCGTTTTCTCGATCATATGCTCATTCTCTCTCTTTTTAATCTCTCACTCACTACATATAGCTCAGCTTCATGCTTCACATTACATGTTGCGTTTCTCTCTATCTCTCTCTCTCTCTCTCTCTTTGTCTCGCTCGTTCTCTCTCGCTCGCTCCTTCGCTCTTTCTCTATCGCTTGCTCACTCACTCTCTTTCTCTCTCTCTCTCTCTCTCTGTTTTTTTGCTCGGTATTATATTCTTACATTCGCTCATGTTATTTTTACTGTTTTTTGGTTCTTATTACTCTATATCAAAAAAAGCTTTTTATATGTATGCATTTTTATTTTATAATATTAACAAAATATAAAATATTAAGTTTGTCTCTCTTTCTCTCTGTTTTGTTATAATAAATACACCTATGTAATACAATTTATATATACTTTTTACATTTGCAGTAAGAATAATCTTTATGATAATTGATAACAATTCACAACTATTTACCAAGAATAAAGTTTAGTAGAATCAATTTGCATCACAAATATATATATTAATAAAATCACTACTACGAATTACCTCAACATATGATATAATAATGAAATATACAAGTTTTACTTTAAGAAAATTTTGTTTTGTTGACAAATATAGACTATATAGTTCTTATAAATTATAAATACATACTTATCAGCTATAAAAATCATGTTATTATTATTATTGTATTGTATGAAATAAATAATTAAAATAAAATTGAATACGCTTATACATGTTTAATTATATAAATTGATAAAATCTATCAAATTTTATTTTGTGTAAATTGATTCTATATACATTCAACTTTATTGTTCGTAAATAGTTGCAAATTATGATCAATTGTCCTAAACGTTTTTCTTACTGCAAATGTAAAAAATACATATTAATTGTATTACATAGGTGTATTTATTATAATAAAACAGAAAGAAAGAGAGACAAATTTAATATTTTATATTTCGTTAGTATTATAAAATAAAAATGCATATATATATATATATATATATATAAAATTTAATTTTATATGGAGAAACGAGAATCAGAAAAGTAAAAGTGACATAAGCGAATGGAAGAATACCGGGCAAATAAACAGAGACAAAGGGAGAGAAAGAGAGAGAGAGAGAGAGAAGTGCGAATGTAAGAGAATGAAGCATGAAACTGACAAGCGCTACGTAGTGAACGAGAAAGATTTAAAATTTAACAATTTATTTAATTAAAAATGATTTTAAATTGTAAAAATGATTTTTAATTGTAAAAATCTCATGAATCCATCACAATTATTGTCAAATTGAAAAAGTGCTACATAAAAATTTCAATTTATATGATATTTAAATCCATAACAGTTGTTATAGATAAGGGAAGGTCTCCGATTTCAAGCGAGAGCGAGAAGGAATAAGGAGCAAGCGAGATGACGAATCATGAAAGAGTTCCGAAGTCTCGCTCGCCAGGCTTGTATTTTCTTATCTTTATACGTATACAGGGTGATTCAAAATAACCCCTGTGTCCCTGAAATGACATATTCTTGAATCAATTCTAAGACGATTTTTCCTTCGGCAAAATTTCGTCCGAAGCTTAGTTTTTGAATTATTAAAGGAAGTAGTTAACGTATGACGGGTCGAATACAAGAGGCAGGCAAGGGTGGCGCGATTCACCGTCAGACGCGGGAGCTTACGCGGGGCGCCTGCTGCGATCAGCTGATCGCTATACACATACAGACACACATGCGAACACATACATTCTCTCTCTGTCTGTCTGTCTGTCTGTCTGTCTGTCTGTCTGTCTGTCTGTCTGTCTGTCTCTCTCTCTCTCTCTCTCTCTCTCTCTCTCTCTCTCTCTCATTCGCTCACTCACCTGTAAATTTTTTTTTTTTTTTTTTTTACGAGAGAGGGGAAAATGCATTTTATGCATACCCACCGGTCGATCCAGTGAGTTATGTGGGACTCGAGTACCAAGTCGAATTACCAACTCGGTACTCCCTACCCACTAAAAACCCCTCTCTTTTCACGAATTTCCTTTGACACACTGTCCCTCTGACTTCCCGAGATCTGTTTTCACATAACGTCAAAAAATAGTTATTATTACCTTGTTCGATGACTTTTGATGTATTGCTGTAATTGCTTGAAGGAGAAATGAATTTTCCGATAGATCGTACGTTCTCAAATTTAACGTAGATATCACGTTGCAAAAGACAAGAAATCCACACTAAATTATTAACTGAAAGTTTTTCTTCTTTCATGAACTGTATTCTTTTATAAACTTTAACGTAATCACATTTATTTACTCACTCGATGAGACGAGAAATTTACTAATGACTCTATCACTGATCACTATTAATCACTGTCGAATAATAACTGTTGGCGATTAAAAATCACTCGATGAAAGAAACACGCGCGGACACGTTACTACACGACGCGACGACGCGACAATGCGACGATAATTATTCGGCGACTGCAAGCAGTTTTTTGTCATGGTAGGTTGCGGTAGGTTAAGGTACTACTGGCGCTATCGAACGCGATCATGTGTTCGATTGAAGAATGCGGTAAACATAATAAACATTTAACATATTAATATTATTATTATCATGAATGTGAGTGATATCCATACATCGTATGATATCTATTTAAAAATTAATTAGATTAAATAAGTGTTTTTAAAATATTTATTACTTTTACTATTATCTTAAATAAATATTTAATATTAATATTAATATTTTATATGATAATAGTAAAAGTAATAAATATTTTAAAAACACTTATTTAATCTAATTAATTTTTAAATAGATATCATACGATGTATGGATATCACATACATTCATGATAATAATAATATTAATATGTTAAATGTTTATTATGTTTACCGCATTCTTCAATCGAACACATGATCGCGTTCGATAGCGCCAGTAGTACCTTAACCTACCGCAACCTACTATGACAAAAAATTGCTTGCAGTCGCCGAGTAATTATCGTCGCATTGTCGCGTCGTCGTGTCGTGTAGTAACGTGTCCGCGCGTGTTTCTTTCATCGAGTGATTTTTAATCGCCAACAGTTATTATTCGACAGTGATTAATAGTGATTAGTGATAGAGTCATTAGTAAATTTCTCGTCTCATCGAGTGAGTAAATAAATGTGATTACGTTAAAGTTTATAAAAGAATACAGTTCATGAAAAAAGAAAAACTTTCAGTTAATAATTTAGTGTGGATTTCTTGTCTTTTGCAACGTGATATCTACGTTAAATTTGAGAACGTACGATCTATCGGAAAATTCATTTCTCCTTCAAGCAATTACAGCAATACATCAAAAGTCATCGAACAAGGTAATAATAACTATTTTTTGACGTTATGTGAAAACAGATCTCGGGAAGTCAGAGGGACAGTGTGTGAATGGAAATTCGTGAAAAGAGAGGGGTTTTTAGTGGGTAGGGAGTACCGAGTTGGTAATTGGACTTGGTACTCGAGTCCCACATAACTCACAGGATCGACCGGTGGGTATGCATAAAATGCATTTTCCCCTCTCTCGTAAAAAAAAAAAAAAAAAAAAAAAAAAACAGGTGAGTGAGCGAATGAGAGAGAGAGAGAGAGAGAGAGAGAGAGAGAGAGAGAGAGAGAGAGAGAGAGAGAGAGAGAGACAGAGAGAGAATGTATGTGTTCGCATGTGTTTCTGTATGTGTATAGCGATCAGCTGATCGCAGCAGGCGCCCCGCGTAAGCTCCCGCGTCTGACAGTGAATCGCGCCACCCTTGCCTGCCTCTTGTATTCGACCCGTCATACGTTAACTACTTCCTTTAATAATTCAAAAACTAAGCTTCGGACGAAATTTTGCCGAAGGAAAAATCGTCTTAGAATTGATTCAAGAATATGTCATTTCAGGGACACAGGGGTTATTTTGAATCACCCTGTATGTCATCTTATTATGAAAAATAAAGTTTTCATATTTCGCATTTTTTCGATTTGAAAATAATTGCAATGGATTAATGAGATTTTTGCGATTAAAATGACACCAAACACGACATAAATCGGATCATTTTTAATTAAAGTAATTATTAAATTTTAATTATGTAATTAATTAAAAATAATCCGATTGATGTCGTGTTTGGTGTCATTTTAATCGCAAAAATCTCATTAATCCATTGAAATTATTTTCAAATCGAAAAAATGCGAAATATAAAAATTTTATTTTTTAGAATAAGATGACATGTATACCTGTAAAGATAAGAAACAGCGAGCCTGGCGAGCGGGACTTCGGGACTCTTTTATGACTCGTTATCTCCCTTGCTCTTTACTCGTTCTTGCTCTCTCTTCAAATCGGAGACCTTTCTTTATCTATAACAACTGTTATAGATTTAAATATCGTACTAATTAAAATTTTTATTTAACATTTTTTCGATTTGAAAATAATTGCAATGGATTAATGAGATTTTTACAATTAAAATGATACCAAACACGGCATAAATCGGAATACTTGTAATCAAATTAATTATTAAATTTTAATTATATATTTAATTAAAAATGATCCGATTTATGTCGTGTTTGGTGTCATTTTAATTTAAAAAATCTCATTAATCCATTGCAATTATTTTCAAATCGAAAAAATAAAAAATAAAAAATTTGTATTTTCTATAGTATAACGCGGAATCATGCTGTGATATATTTACTTCGCCGACAGTACTCGACTCGTTGTCGCGCCGTACTTACGCGTAAGAACAAGGCAGCGCGGAAAAAGAATCGATCGTGACTAGTGACGTTTTCAATCGAAAGTTACGAAAGTTACATATATTTATTATTTTTTGTATATTTATTTATTTTTATACAATGGTAGTGACGTATAGCGCTAAATGTTTACCTTTGTATGCTCGCCGACTTTCTACAACAAAAAGAGGATGGTTTAAAAGGTAGAACTTTGTTGTCATAATTAGGGTTATGTACAACATGCACAGATTATGAAAACAACACGCTCTGATTATGAAAAAAATAATTTATCCCAGAGGCGATCTATTCGTGAGCTGGTTGTTTCAGAAAATATTTCTTGTCAGAAACGGTTTGCATGTGCCCTCTGATTATGAAAAAAATAGTTTATCCCAGAGGCGATCTATTCGTGAGCTGGTTGTTTTAGAAAATATTTCTTGTCAGAAGCGGTTTGCATGTGCGCTCTGATTATGAAAAAAATAGTTTATCCCAGAGGCGATCTATTCGTGAGCTGGTTGTTTCAGAAAATATTTCTTGTCAGAAGCGATTTGCATGTGCGCTCTGATTATGAAAAAAATAGTTTATCCCAGAGGCGATCTATTCGTGAGCTGGTTGTTTCAGAAAATATTTCTTGTCAGAAGCGGTTTGCATGTGCGCTCTGATTATGAAAAAAATAGTTTATCCCAGAGGCGATCTATTCGTGAGCTGGTTGTTTCAGAAAATATTTCTTGTCAGAAGCGATTTGCATGTGCGCTCTGATTATGAAAAAAATAGTTTATCCCAGAGGCGATCTATTCGTGAGCTGGTTGTTTCAGAAAATATTTCTTGTCAGAAGCGGTTTGCATGTGCGCTCTGATTATGAAAAAAATAGTTTATCCCAGAGGCGATCTATTCGTGAGCTGGTTGTTTCAGAAAATATTTCTTGTCAGAAGCGATTTGCATGTGCGCTCTGATTATGAAAAAAATAGTTTATCCCAGAGGCGATCTATTCGTGAGCTGGTTGTTTCAGAAAATATTTCTTGTCAGAAGCGGTTTGCATGTGCGCTCTGATTATGAAAAAAATAGTTTATCCCAGAGGCGATCTATTCGTGAGCTGGTTATTAAAAAAAAATATCCAGAGGCGATCTATTCGTGTGCTGGTTATTTTAGAAAAATGTAATCCAAAGGCGCTTTATTCGTGTGCTGGTTATTAAAGAAATGTAATCCAGAGGCGATCTATTCGTGTGCTGGTTATTAAAAAAATGTAATCCAGAGTCGGTCTATTCGTGTGCTGGTTATTAAAAAAATGTAATCCAAAGGCAATCTATTCGTGTGCTGGTTATTAAAAAAATATAAACATTTTTATAAAATTATAAAAAGCAATAAAATGTTGCTTTTTTCAAAATGAAATGTTATAATTTAACAAAAAGATCTATATTCTGACTCGTAAGAGTGAGACAAATAAAAAACGCGCCTCAATTTCGCTTATAAATTACTGTCGGAGAGACGAATTAAATACATAAAATATTTTGGTAGCGTTCTCACGGGAATGGGCGATGGAGGGGCCCATTCTATATTTTTCTATATTTTTGCACTTTTATTATATTTTATATATTCTATATTTCCATATTTTTTACAAATGTATTCTGTCCCAATCGAGATAATATGTTGTAAATATTTGTAAATTTTTATTATAAATATAAACATTTGTACACACATGTAACAAACCAAATATGTACACATGATTAAAATATGTGACTTCATATAATATTTTTTCTAATTCGATTATATGTGAAAAAAACAAGCTGTACTGCATAGATTGTATTTTATAAAAAGTTACATGTGTGATAATACCTACTATATATATATATATATATATATATATATATATATATATATATATATAATATAACTTTATATAAGTTACAATCTATGCAGTACAGATTGTTTTTTTAACACATAATCAGTATAATGGAATTAACAAAAATACATTTTATGAAATTAAATTTTTTTTCATGTAAATGTTTCTTTCATTATATATATGTATAATTATTTATATAATTGTAATAGAAATTTACAAACATTTACAATACATGGTCTTACTCGTAACAGAATAATAAATTTTTATATTTTATATTGTAAAAAATATATAGAAATATAGAATACATAGAATATAACATATAGAAATGTATATATTTATATATACATATGTACACAAATGGTCAAATGTGTTATTGCTCTTGTAAGATACATGAGAAGATACATAATCAATATAATATACAGGGTGGGCCATTTTAATCTATGCACCCAAATTTCTTTGTACCTAAGACAGATACGGAAAAATGATTCAGACAAAAGTTTTATGGTTTCGAGGGGGCCATAAGATGGTATCATTGGTTTGACCTTGAAGAGTTATTTGAAGGTCACATGAAGGTCACCTTTAATTTCTTAAATGGAACCTACTATTTGTCATTGCATATTCTTGTAGCTTATCTCGAGAGCTTTCCAAAACACTATAATTAAGTACTTTTTTGTTAAGTACTTTTTGAGTTATGAGGCTTGAAATAATTTCTTAATTTTACATAAACCGTAAAATATCTTGTAAAATATTCATTTTTCGATTATCTTACCTTAATACTTTTATGTACAAAATAATGAGAGGAATCAATTGGTGTAAAGAAAACACATAGTTGTTTTGAAGAAAAAATATGGAATTTGCAATTAACAATTCCATATTTTTTCTTCAAAACAACTATGTGTTTTCTTTACACTAATTGATTCCTCTCATTATTTTGTACATAAAAGTATTAAGGTAAGATAATCGAAAAATGAATATTTTACAAGATATTTTACGGTTTATGTAAAATTAAGAAGTTATTTCAAGCCTCATAACTCAAAAAGTACTTAACAAAAAAGTACTTAATTATAGTGTTTTGGAAAGCTCTCGAGATAAGCTACAAGAATATGCAATGACAAATAGTAGGTTCCATTTAAGAAATTAAAGGTGACCTTCATGTGACCTTCAAATAACTCTTCAAGGTCAAACCAATGATACCATCTTATGGCCCCCTCGAAACCATAAAACTTTTGTCTGAATCATTTTTCCGTATCTGTCTTAGGTACAAAAAAATTTGGGTGCATAGATTAAAATGGCCCACCCTGTATATACAGGGTGATCCATTTTAACTTAGGCAGCCAAATAACTCGAAAAATAAGCAAGATAGAGAAAAATGTTTTAGACAAAAGTTGTATGGTTTCGAGGGGGCCATAAGATGGTATCATTGGTTTGACCTTGAAGAGTCATTTGAAGGTCACGTGAAGGTCACTTCAATTTTTTTAAATGGAACATCCTATATATTTTTGTACATTCTTGTAGCTCATCTCGAGAGCTTTCCAAAACACTATAATTAAGTACCTTTCCGTTAAGTACTTTTTGAGTTATGATGCTTGAAATAATTTCTTAATTTTACATAAACCGTAAAATATCTTGTAAAATATTCATTTTTCGATTATCTTACCTTAATACTTTTATGTACAAAATAATGAGAGGAATCAATTGGTGTAAAGAAAACACATAGTTGTTTTTAAGAAAAAATATGGAATTGTTAATTGCAAATTATATATTTTTTCTTCGAAACAACTATGTGTTTTCTTTACACCAATTGATTCCTCTCATTATTTTGTACATAAAACTATTAAGGTAAGGTAATCGAAAAATGAATATTTTACAAGATATTTTACGGTTTATGTAAAATTAAGAAATTATTTCAAGCCTCATAACTCAAAAAGTACTTAACGAAAATGTACTTAATTATAGTGTTTTGGAAAGCTCTCGAGATGAGCTACAAGAATGTACAAAAATATATAGGATGTTCCATTTAAAAAAATTGAAGTGACCTTCACGTGACCTTCAAATGACTCTTCAAGGTCAAACCAATGATACCATCTTATGGCCCCCTCGAAACCATACAACTTTTGTCTAAAACATTTTTCTCTATCTTGCTTATTTTTCGAGTTATTTGGCTGCCTAAGTTAAAATGGGTCACCCTGTATATGTATAGTCATGAATAATCATGAAATTGTGTTTAAATTATACATATGACATGCCAGACACATCTATATTTTTCTGTTATCTACATGCTTCGATATGCGTGCGATAAAGAAGCAGAAAGATGTTATCTGATTTTAATATGTTAAATACGATTAAAAATTATTCTTTGTAATATACATATATGGTTTATGTATATATACTATTGTCGGTAATGGCGAAATTAAAATTGTCGGTATTATCGACAATTTTAATTACGCTTAGATGAGGGCGCTATCCCGTCGGAGTTCGATCGTCGTTTTAGGATCCCCTTAAAGGCTGTGATAAATTTTAGTTAAAAACGAAGAACATTATATATTATTTAAAAGTAACTTACCCAGTAAGCAAAATGTTAGCAGGTTGGCAGCAGATTGGCAGCAAATTCGATCAGAATCCCACACCAGAACCATAGCCATCTGTGTCCGCATTAAGCTTTTGTTTTGGTGACAGAGTCTGTAAAACATAACCTGTCAACAAACTGTCGGCAGAAACCGAGCAGGATCTGCGCGATGCAATTTGATGTTAGATTGCCAGCAGAAACCGAGCAGAATCTGCGCATGCAACCTGATGGCAAATTGACAGCAGAAACTGCACAAGATTTGCGCTTACTTTTATTAATATTATATAAATGCAAAATTGATTATTACAAGTGCTAAATAAGAATATTATCGGCAAGATAATTACAATTTTCTTCTAAAATGACATATATGTCATATGTTATATCGTAATATATGTTATATCGTAGTTATATCTCATATAGCGAAGGACTAATTTAGTTTAATTAAATTAATAATAAAGTAAATAATAAAAGTAAATGTAACTTGTAAAACTGGAGATGTAATTTATTTAGAATTAAATTCTTGCTTTATGCCTCAAATAGGCAGTACATGAATAATTTACCATTTATCATATTAATTCCAATCAGTTTAATATTCTAAATCTCATCTGCTTGTATCAAATATCAGAAATTAAAGTGATAGAAATTAAAATGATAATTACTATATTTTTAGTCTTTTATTCATATTCGCGACTTTATATATATTTCTGACAGAAATTAGATTACGAGAAAGTACAGCTCACGTAGCGATAAGTGAAGGAACTATCGAATCATGCAAACTCTGTTCCGTTTCTGCCGTCAATCTGCTATCAGAGATTGTGTGCGCAGATCCTGCTCGATTTTTGTTATCAATTTGCTATCAAATTGCGCCTCACAGATCCTGTTAAATTTCTGCTATCAATTTGCCCTCAGTTATATCTACAGGCTTTACTCGATTTCTGCCGATAATTGGACATCAAATTTCATTGCGCAGATCCTGCTTGGTTTCTGCCGACAATCTGTTGTCAAATTGCGTCGCACAGATCCTGTTCAATTTCTGCCATCAATCTGCCGTCAGTTATATCAGCAGGCTCTACTCGATATCTGCCGAGAATTTGATATCAAATTTCATTGCGCAGATCCTGCTCGGTTTCTGCAACCAATCTGATATCAAACTGTGTTGCGCAGATCTTGCTCGATTTCTGCCACCAATCTGCTATGATAATTTTAAACAAATCCTGTTCAGTTTCTGCTATCAAATTATGTCAGCAGGTTTTGTAACATTCTGTTATCATTATTTGATATAACAAATTTTTTATACAATCTGCAATCTTACTGTCGACAAAAATTTGTAGCAGAAATTGACAAAATCTGTTTGAACAGACTTTGCTGACTGAATATATTCAACTGTAAGTTTATACACAAATTACATACTTATGTACATTGTACATAACATCAACCAATCACAAACGTGACTGCTATCCACCAACGTTACGCATGCGTGAGAATTTAGTACATAAATTTCGTGGACATGTATTTAATGCAAGTTAGCGGTCTAGTATATAGTATAGATGTCTGTGATTTACACCAAGTAGACTTAAGGTGCCAATTCATGTAGCGAATAAATCGTCGCGAATAGAAGTCACGTGATCATTCGCAGTTCGCTAGCGAATAAACGCTATTCGCTGGATTTTTTCAGCTTTTTACGAATATTCGCTGGTGCAACATTTTGAAAATGGATTCAGCACAAGTAAGTCATTGAATTTATAATAAGAAATTATATTTATTGTATATAATTATATTTATAGAATTTTTATAAGGAATTGAATTTATAAGTACTTTGTATGTTTATCTATTTTATAAATGCCTTTCTTAATTTCTTTTTTTAGGATTAAGTCTTCTAATTGAGTTGCAGATATACGTATGTAATTATGAAATCGCAAGTCTTCTAAAACCAGCTTGGGTAGCACAGCATGAAAGAATCCATGCTCTTTTCTTGCTTGAAAAATGGGTGCTATCCAATATTTTTTATGAAAATATTTTCTTTTTTTCACATTTAAGAGTACAGCAACAAGGGCAGCAGCTCTCCTTTTCCGTATATTTTTTTGATAAAAATTATTTATTTGTACATAATTGAAAAAAAATTGTATTTGTTGATTATACCAACGCGTCCAGGTAGTAATTGAATTTTCTTCCATTTTAGAAAAATAAAAATTCAGCTCATTTCTTACTATTCGCTTATTCGCGACGAATAATTCGCTACTTCACGGAGAATTATTCGCTACTCGCTATATATCATTCGCAGCGAAAAATTCGCTGCATGAAAAGGCACCTTTAGGGTTGCGTTTCAGATACTCGTCTATGTATGTACACTATAGATCAGTGCTGTCAATTATTTGCAACTTTCGGCCGGATTTCTTATAGCGTCTTCCATTGGGAAAAACTCGCTGGAACTCAGTGCCCCCTAGTTTTCTAGTTTTTTGACGGGATTACACGAAACGCCATCAGTTCTAGCTAGTTTTGCACTCTCAATGGAATATGTCTGTTGAACTCAGTTTTAAGAAAAGAGCGGGAAACGAGTAATATTTAACAAAAGAGTAATGTTTATCAAAAGACTGTAGTGCTCTTAAGAGGAAGATTGAGTTTAGTCAGTGAAGTATTCATCTCGATTATCTCTTATAATTTTAATAATGACGAGTGAACAAATGGATTTGAAAGTTGTTTATTTTAAAATAAATGCATTAGAACCAATATGTTATGAAGTAGACAAAAATACATGCTATCGATTAAGACGTAAATTATTTTTTTTGGTTAATGAATTATAGTTAATTATGGTTAATGAAAATATTTGTTAATTAAACACAATTCGTAGATTTAAAACTTATTTTATAAATAAATTCAACAAGAATATATATTTTATAGATATCAATAACTATGCAGTGGATTTTGTTCTTCAATTAGTAGAAAAAGAAATATTAAAATTAGAAGAAAATATAGTTTCACTAGCTCAATCTTTTGATGGCACAACATTGTAAGTATCTGAAACTCTATTAGTATCATGATCATTGATCAATAAAAGATATGAAAAATTCAAATTAATGAAAAATTTATTGGATTTCTATTGTCTAATATATACATTTTGTGTTTACATTATATTTACGTTTACATTGCATTTTTTAATAATCGAACCATTACAATACAAATGTATGTAGCTTTTATTTATTAATTTAAACTTGGTTATTTTTGGAATATTTAACTTTTTTTAACTTTAACTTAATATTAACATGTCTTGCGTATCAATCTAATGAGAATAATAATATTACTAATAATAATAATATAAAACAGTAATAAAAAATATTGCTTTTTTAACATGGGGATTAGTAGATTATCAGTAGATTATTAATAGATTACTAATAAACATAAAATAATACTTTAATAAATAATAGACGCTCCAGAAAATAGAAATGGAATAAAAATTAACGGCTTCAGAGATTATACTATATATTAAATTGTTTATTCCTTTTATTACAGCATTCCAGTAGCTCTAAACAATGAATTTGGTTTAACTTCTTCATCAAATACAGAAATAAATCTTCAGAAGGATATTCTTGCTTCAAATGAACATGATGTTCATTCACAAAAATTAGAAGATTGCAATGATGATAGTGGTATATATCTCAGATAGCACAGAGAATTAAAAAAAAATTCGTTATTGATGACCAATTCTGAATCCTTTTTCAGATTATTTTTTCACAGAAAAAAATTCTTTTTGCATCTAAAAAAGAACTCAGAATTGGTGACATCATAAAGGAATTCTTTTGGATTCTCTGTGCTATCTGGGATGTGTTTACTATTATATTTCTAAAATTAGTAAGTTGAGTGATAACGCGTTACATTTTTATAAATCTCATTTCTACAGACAGATTATGGACCATCCCTGAAACGAAATTTCTATTGGATAAATACAATTCATACCTTTCATTTCATTAGTGGGTCCAATGAAAATGTACAAAACTAAAAAAGTCATGTGGAACCGAATTGCCCAAGATATAAAGGAAATCTTGAACATTGAACGGACTAGTGTCCAGTGTGAAAACAGATACAAAACGGTTATAAAAAGAAAGAAAAAATCAGTAGATACACTCAGTTCCACAAGAGCGTGTCGTTCTTAATTTCGTCACTAGATAGCGCATCGGTCTCATATTCGGTTTTTCCGATTCCCTGAACACTTAGCTTCAATGCTTTGAGGTTAAAACAATAGTGTGGTTTGTTGTCTGTGTACAAAGTGACATTAACGGCAATGAGTGCAGCGTAAGCTAGCCGTTTTGAAGCGGTGTTCCTCTGTAGCCATCCAAAAGGACCCAAAATGTCGTTCGCAATGGCCAGCCGCTACATGGGCAAGTCAGTATCATTCGTTAAAAAGTGGGTGAAAAGATATAACGACATGAAAAATGTTGATGACCTGCCGGAACGTGGCACGCGTCGCTCAACGTCAAAAGAGAACGATAAAGCAATTTTATCTTTGAGATCTTTGCGAAGAATCCTGGATGTTCTCTACGAAAAGCCAAGTTAATTTTATCGAAAAAGGGTATAGAAGTAAGCCTGAACACTATTCGACGACGATTACGCGATGCCAATTATATGTGGCGGTGCACAAAGTTAAAACCGTTTTTGAGCGAAAAACATGTCGAAAAACGTCTGTTGTGGGCAAGCGCGAATCTCGACCGTGATTTCTCCAACGTCATTTTCACCGATGAATCCTCTTTTTGCCATGAAGGTCAAGCTCAGGGAAAAACGAGTCTTCAATATAAAACAGCTGGCACGTCACATCCGACAAATATGGAAATCTCTACCTGAGACAATGGCGGAAAATCTCGTCGAAAGTATGCCCAAACGGTGCCAGGCTATAATCGACAATGATGGCGACTGGACAACATACTAAGTAAATGCATTGTAGTGCAATGATTATATTTCAAGGTCATAAGTTTAATTTTGAACAATTTTCTTTTTTTCAGAAGATAGGATCGACACGCTCTTGTGGAACTGAGTGTAATAACAGTAAATCAGGTTCTAGTAGAATGGAGATAGAGTATGAAGAAGAACTGAAGAAAATTTCAGCAGCAGACGATAGTATCGAGCCAGAAATTTTAAGAGGTGTAAAAAAAATAAAAAATAATCAAGCATTTAAATCGTGCAATATAAAAACATCAAATACAGAAGTTAAAAGAAAAATTAAGAAATCCTTGCAAGATATTCTATGCGACATTAATGAGAAAAAGGAAGCAGCAAAAGAACGTCGTCACAAAGAAAAGTTAGAATTATTAAAAGAATTATGTAAGTTTTAGAATACTTATTATTAGGAACTGTAAAGTGCCTGTTGTTGTTAGAAAATTATATTTTTAAAAATACAATGTAGAGTTACGAGCTGTCAATTTTATAATTTTCATATACGTTGTTTAGAAATTATAAGTTTTAGTCTTACTTGTCCATTAAATAAACTTTTATTTTTCTAATAATCCAATTTAGACAAGAAAGGATGCAAGGATGATCAAGAAAACAATTCTGAAGAAAGTGTTAACCAGGAAAATTAAAATTAATCCTTATACATTTATATTACTAATAATCTACTCATTCTTATACGTTTATATTACTGATAATCTACTAATTCTTATACGTTTATATTACTGATAATCTACTAATCCTTATACGTTTATACAGGGTGATTCAAAATAACCCCTGTGTCCCTGAAATGACATATTCTTGAATCAATTCTAAGACGATTTTTCCTTCGGCAAAATTTCGTCCGAAGCTTAGTTTTTGAATTATTAAAGGAAGTAGTTAACGTATGACGGGTCGAATACAAGAGGCAGGCAAGGGTGGCGCGATTCACCGTCAGACGCGGGGCGCCTGCTGCGATCAGCTGATCGCTATACACATACAGACACACATGCGAACACATACATTCTCTCTCTGTCTGTCTGTCTGTCTGTCTGTCTGTCTCTCTCTCTCTCTCTCTCTCTCTCTCTCTCTCTCTCTCTCTCTCTCTCTCATTCGCTCACTCACCTGTAATTTTTTTTTTTTTTTTTTACGAGAGAGGGGAAAATGCATTTTATGCATACCCACCGGTCGATCCAGTGAGTTATGTGGGACTCGAGTACCAAGTCGAATTACCAACTCGGTACTCCCTACCCACTAAAAACCCCTCTCTTTTCACGAATTTCCTTTGACACACTGTCCCTCTGACTTCCCGAGATCTGTTTTCACATAACGTCAAAAAATAGTTATTATTACCTTGTTCGATGACTTTTGATGTATTGCTGTAATTGCTTGAAGGAGAAATGAATTTTCCGATAGATCGTACGTTCTCAAATTTAACGTAGATATCACGTTGCAAAAGACAAGAAATCCACACTAAATTATTAACTGAAAGTTTTTCTTCTTTCATGAACTGTATTCTTTTATAAACTTTAACGTAATCACATTTATTTACTCACTCGATGAGACGAGAAATTTACTAATGACTCTATCACTGATCACTATTAATCACTGTCGAATAATAACTGTTGGCGATTAAAAATCACTCGATGAAAGAAACACGCGCGGACACGTTACTACACGACGCGACGACGCGACAATGCGACGATAATTATTCGGCGACTGCAAGCAGTTTTTTGTCATGGTAGGTTGCGGTAGGTTAAGGTACTACTGGCGCTATCGAACGCGATCATGTGTTCGATTGAAGAATGCGGTAAACATAATAAACATTTAACATATTAATATTATTATTATCATGAATGTGTGTGATATCCATACATCGTATGATATCTATTTAAAAATTAATTAGATTAAATAAGTGTTTTTAAAATATTTATTACTTTTACTATTATCTTAAATAAATATTTAATATTAATATTAATATTTTATATGATAATAGTAAAAGTAATAAATATTTTAAAAACACTTATTTAATCTAATTAATTTTTAAATAGATATCATACGATGTATGGATATCACATACATTCATGATAATAATAATATTAATATGTTAAATGTTTATTATGTTTACCGCATTCTTCAATCGAACACATGATCGCGTTCGATAGCGCCAGTAGTACCTTAACCTACCGCAACCTACCATGACAAAAAATTGCTTGCAGTCGCCGAGTAATTATCGTCGCATTGTCGCGTCGTCGTGTCGTGTAGTAACGTGTCCGCGCGTGTTTCTTTCATCGAGTGATTTTTAATCGCCAACAGTTATTATTCGACAGTGATTAATAGTGATTAGTGATAGAGTCATTAGTAAATTTCTCGTCTCATCGAGTGAGTAAATAAATGTGATTATGTTAAAGTTTATAAAAGAATACAGTTCATGAAAGAAGAAAAACTTTCAGTTAATAATTTAGTGTGGATTTCTTGTCTTTTGCAACGTGATATCTACGTTAAATTTGAGAACGTACGATCTATCGGAAAATTCATTTCTCCTTCAAGCAATTACAGCAATACATCAAAAGTCATCGAACAAGGTAATAATAACTATTTTTTGACGTTATGTGAAAACAGATCTCGGGAAGTCAGAGGGACAGTGTGTGAATGAAAATTCGTGAAAAGAGAGGGGTTTTTAGTGGGTAGGGAGTACCGAGTTGGTAATTGGACTTGGTACTCGAGTCCCACATAACTCACAGGATCGACCGGTGGGTATGCATAAAATGCATTTTCCCCTCTCTCGTAAAAAAAAAAAAAAAATACAGGTGAGTGAGCGAA
This sequence comes from Camponotus vicinus, assembly GCF_025532165.1. Classification (NCBI taxonomy): domain Eukaryota; kingdom Metazoa; phylum Arthropoda; class Insecta; order Hymenoptera; family Formicidae; genus Camponotus; species Camponotus vicinus. The sequence continues at coordinate 12,775,741 of NW_028141967.1, read as the reverse complement.
TGTGAGAGAGAGAGAGAGAGAGAGAGAGAGAGAGAGAGAGAGAGACAGAGAGAGAGAGAGAGAGAGAGAGAGAGACAGAGAGAGAGAGAGAGAGAGAGACAGAGAGAGAGAGAGAGAGAGAGAGAGAGAGAGAGAGAGAGAGAGACAGAGAGAGAGAGAGAGAGAGAGAGAGAGAGAGAGAGACAGAGAGAGAGAGAGAGAGAGACAGAGAGAGAATGTATGTGTTCGCATGTGTTTCTGTATGTGTATAGCGATCAGCTGATCGCAGCAGGCGCCCCGCGTAAGCTCCCGCGTCTGACAGTGAATCGCGCCACCCTTGCCTGCCTCTTGTATTCGACCCGTCATACGTTAACTACTTCCTTTAATAATTCAAAAACTAAGCTTCGGACGAAATTTTGCCGAAGGAAAAATCGTCTTAGAATTGATTCAAGAATATGTCATTTCAGGGACACAGGGGTTATTTTGAATCACCCTGTATTACTGATAATCTACTAATCCTTATACGTTTATATTACCTGATTGATGTATAATTTTATGTTGAAGACATTGTTATATATGCTATATAATAACAAAATTAAAAATTAATTATAATGTAAGCTGTTGACAAATGTCATCTCTTTTTATTTGTCCTAACCTTGTATAATGCATATCTTGCGCTGTTATATGTTCAGACTCGGAGTAATCACAAGGATTTTCATCATGGTATTCTTTGTTAGGAAAAATGTCATCATAGTCGATGCATAAATTGTGCAGAACGCAACATGACATTATGAATTTTGTTATTTTATCTACCTCTTGAAATTCTAATTTCATCAAATTTCGAAATCTATTTTTTAATAAACCAAATGTATTTTCTATTAAAACTCTAGTACCTGAAAATACTTTATTATAATGAATTTTATCTACGGAGAGGTTTCCATAGTCCCTATATGGAGTCAAAAGCCATGGCTTTATAGCATATGCATTATCTCCCAATATATGATAAGTGTCGCCACAAATGTTGGGTAATTCTTGGCTAATAAATGAGAGTTTGTAGACTCTTGAATCATGTATTTTTCCAGGGGGTCCTGTGAAGACGTCAATAAACTTCTTTTTGTAATTGCAAATTCCTTGCAGAGTTATTGAAGGGAGATCATGCCTATTTACGTAGGTTGATTTGATTTTATGAGCAGGCGTTCTAACATGAATTGACGTCCCATCAATACAACCAAGTATATTTGAGAATCCAGATATCTTTAAATAAATGGATAAAAAAGTTAAATTTCACAAATTAAACAGGAAATATCATAATTGCACATATGTATAGTTTGTAAATTTTACTTTATAAAAATTCTTCGCAGCAGATTTTTTGTCATCATCTGTTATCGGAAATGTAATAATTTCTGCTGCAATGCTCAGTAAATAATCCATCACTCGATTCATTATTCTGAAGAAAGTTGGTTCTCCAACACCGAATCTTTCGGCGACATCCCTCATAGCACATTTATTAGCAGCATACCTATAATAACATAAGTGCACATTTTTGTATCATGTTCTATGGTAAGAGAAATACTATTTGTAATTAAAAACTTACTAACCATACAAATGATAAAATGTGAATTTCTGCAGAAATTCGCGTACCACCATGCTCTTTTCTGCAGTACGCTATATATATTTCATTATTTTGAAAATTTTCGATTAACATGGAACAAGTATTTCTTTGCAATCGAAAATCACGCCAAAACTGACAAAAATTAAATTATAAAATTACATAAAATCGCAAAATAATAATTGAAGAATGAGCTATAAAAACATTGTAACTTTTTGAACAATGTTTAATATTTTTAAAATTCTTCGAAAATATTATAACAAATATAAATAATATTCAATATAATATTATGGTGTTATTATATATATATATATATATATATATATATACAGGGTGGCCCATTTTAATACATCTAGTCGAATATCTCGAAAACCAAGCCCGGGAGAAAAAAATGTTTCAGACAAAAGTTGTTTGGTTTCGAGGGGGCCATAAGATGGTACCATTGGTTTGACCTTGAAGAATCATTTGAAGGTCACGTGAAGGTCACTTCAATTTTTTTAAATGGAACACCCTATATATTTTTGCACAATCTTGTAGATTATCTCGAGAGCTTTCCAAAACACTATAATTAATTACCTTTTCATTAAGTATTTTTTGAGTTATGAGGCTTGAAATAATTTCTTAATTTTACATAAACCGTAAAATATCTTGTAAAATATTCATTTTTCGATTATCTTACCTTAATACTTTTACGTATAAAATAATGAGAGGAATCAATTGGTGTAAAGAAAACACATAGTTGTTTTGAAGAAGAAATATGTAATTGTTAATTGCAAATTACATATTTTTTCTTCGTGCCCGGATTGTTTACATTATAAACACATATATCTCCAATAAAATGTAAAATATTAGACATTATATAATTAAATATTTAATCTGTATTTCATTACGATCCGGGCACGCCAAGTTTTCATAACTTACTTCGATTTAAAGACTGTGCGATTTAAAACTTGCGTAAAACTTTTTTTTTATTTATATACGTTATATAAAAAATATTTTAAGAATTAAAAGAAACCTAATTCTCACTTACAAGGAGACTTACGGAAGTATAACTCACCGATTTTAATGAAACTTTGCACACTTGTAGAACATCGAAAAATAATCGACACGTATTTTTTTATTTCGGCAATGCTGCGGGTTTAAGGGTAGAAACCACCCTTTGAACGTTAGGGGTGGTCTCCAAGCATAGACAGAAAACATTCATTTAATTTAGAAGAAAAAATACTTCCAGGGGGGTTTTAGTACAGCTGATTCCGAATCTGACGTCAAAAATCCAAAATTTAAAATGGCGGATCCAATATGGCGATTCTCTCAGCATCTCATGACAAAAGGGTGGTTTTTAAAATAGAAATCAGAAAATATTACATAAATAAATTAATAGAAAAAATGCTTTGAAAGCTTCTCATCTGTAAAATTTTTTCTAAATAACAACGTATGAAAATTATTAGTGGGTAATTGAATATTTAATCATTTTTCTCTTTTTATATGCATTTATATGAAAGTAAATTAAATCGATCGTTTTCATAATTGAAGTTTGACAGTTTGGCAACATATATAGTTATTAGGTCTTTAAATACTTGTGCGTTGAGCTTGCTTGCCACAGGCAGCGATAAAATTATTTTAGTTAATGATATATTTTTCCAGATATTTTTGGGATGTTTTTTTATAAGAGTTTATATACATACATTATAAAAGTAATTTTATTTATTTTAACCTATTAAGTTTGCCAGTTGTTTACTTGAGCTATATTTATGTGAAACACGAATTCTACACATTTTATTCAATTAATTTTAGAGTGCAGCATTGTCTAATACATTTTTATTTGAATCATTAGATGAATCTATCCAAAATTAAGTGTCATACTTTTTGTTACACAAAATATTTTTACACCGGTTGTCATTAGATATAAATCTTCCCGCTTCTTATCCTTGTTCCCTACTAGCGTTGATCGAAGTTGGTAGTGATAACTGTGAGAGCTGCATTCGGCAGTCCAATCCCCATTCTTCAAGTACTTAAATTTAAAAGTTTTATAAACTACTCGCTGTGAAATTTAATTTCGGTAGATATTTTTCTCGTAAAACATCACATTATATTTTTTGTTTTTTTGATTTCTTTTTTTTTGTTTGTACAATATGTTAATAAATCCTAAAAATATTTTAAAACTTTTGACAGTAGCTTTTGAACAACCTGAATATAATTTAGAATCCTCTATAAATGATGATGAGAGAGCGTTTAGTTCACAGCTTGAAATTTTGATTAAGGATTCAATTGACAATTCCTTATTTATAGAAACTCATGATACTTTACAATTTGAAGAAGATCATTTGATTATACAATCAGAACCATGTGCGATTGAAGACAGCGATGACAATACATTTGAAATAGAAACAAACTCAAATTTCCAATTACACGAATGTGAAGACAAAGAAATTGATGAAGAATATAAGCAAAAGGCTGTTGAGTATTGGAAATCGGGGAAAAAACGTAAATTAAAATTTGAAACAGTTAAAATAAGGTTTAAACGATTGACTTCGAAGTGTCAATTATATAGGTGGGAAGAACAGATCGCACGTGGCGGAAATCGACTGGAGAAGCTAAAAAAAATTTCTGAAATTGTTTTAGATCAATTTAAAGAAGCTATAAAAAAATCTGTAACAGTACACGATCTAGACATTCGTAAGTGGGCTCTGCAAGCACAAGATGAAGTTTCTTTGTCATCAAATTTATTTACAGCTTCTGTAAAGTGGGTGAACGAATTCAAACACAGACATGGCATTGTTTCCAGGAAAATTAACAAATTCGTAACGCAGAAATCTATAGCTGATAAAAATCAGTTGGAAGCCAGTGCCAATGAATTTGTAGAGAATGTGAAGCAACAAATTTTGTTAGTTGAAAAAGAAAATATTTTTAACTCTGATCAATCAGGGTTTAATTTGGAAATGCACACGGGACGTACTTTAGCGTTTAAAGGGACACAAACAGTAGAAAGTTTGGCACAGTCAATAAATTCTATGACTCATAGCTATACCATACAGCCTTTAATTTCTGCAAATGCTGTTTTGTTATCACCTTTGTTAATTGTTTTGCAGGAAAAGAATGGAATATTTGGCCCTATAGTCCAAAACAACCTCTTTAAATCTGAAAATGTCCTTGTGAAAGCATCAAATTCGGGAAAATTAACATCAAGTCTTGTGAGATCATGGTTTCAAGAAGTTTTTCTCCCAGCGTCTAATGAAAAGTCCATTTTGTTATTAGATTCGTGGAGTGCTCAAAATTCATCAACTTTTGAACCTATTTTAAGAACAAAAGAGTACCTCAAAATAGAAACCATTCCTGCAGGAACAACTGGTAGGATTCAGCTTCTTGATGTGTTCTTCTTTAGGCCGTGGAAAAACTTCTTGAGACATTTTTCCGACATTGTCATTCTCTACAACTATAATATAAATTTACATCTCCGTAATAATATAATTAAGATCCAATCACTGATAATCAGTTTTCTTCTTCCAGATTTTCAAATCTTATTAGTTATGCGTGGTACAAAAGCGGTTATTTGGAAGAAAAACCACCTGAGTTTGAAAATCCCGTAAAATTTTGTTTCAAAGATTGTGCAGCATTTTGCGATTTATGCACAGTTATTGCCGTAATAAGGTGTGCGTGGTGTACGAAATTTTTATGCATCACACACTTTTTTACGGAATATCATTACTGTAAAAATTATTCTCAATAAATTAATAATTTTAAAAATTGAGGATACATAAATTTCTGAAATAGTGAGAGGCGAGGGGACTCACTATAAATAAGCATCCCGAATAGTAAGAGGTGAAGAGACTCACTTTAATCAAGCATCCCGTTAAAATAAGTACAGAAAGGGGTTTAAAATAGGTCTGCAACCTTCTCGCAGTAAACCCTGAAAACTATAATTTTTATTGGCTAACTGCAGAGCATTTCAAACCAGAAGAATTTTTGTAATTTTAATCACCATATTAGATCCGCCATTTTAAATTTTGGATTTTTGACGTCAGATTCGGAATCAGCTGTACTAAAACCCCCCTGGAAGTATTTTTTCTTCTAAATTAAATGAATGTTTTCTGTCTATGCTTGGAGACCGCTCCTAACATTCAAAGGGTGGTTTCTACCCTTAAACCCGCACCATTGCCGAAATAAAAAAATATGTGTCGATTATTTTTCGATGTTCTACAAGTGTGCAAAGTTTCATTAAAATCGGTGAGTTACACTTCCGTAAGTCTCCTTGTTAGTGTCAATCTTAAAAATTCAGTTTCTTTGAAAAAAATAAAATGCGTTTTAATTTCTTAGAGAGAATTTATGTATAATATTCCTACAATGTAAGAGAGAGATGAATTTCATGGCAAATATATCAAATTTACAAATTGCTCTTAAGTACTTGGCTAATAGTAATTATTGATTTCATATTTAGTTTTGATATTTTATTTTTTAATATTTTTTTATGAAAATTATTTGTTGAGGTTTTGTTTTTTAGAAAAAAGATTTTTTGAGGGAAAATTACTGTAAATTATTTTTAAGGAATTTTTTATTAAACATGCATACAAGATAGAATATTTTTTATGTACTTGGCGAATTTTTTTTTACCTTTATAAGGTTTTTTTTAGAGAGATTTCACACCTTTTTGTAAAATTTTATATCCTTTCTGCAAATTATTTTTTGGGGGAAAATATTGCATATTATTTTTAGGGATATTTTTTTATTTTTGAAAATTGTTACTGTACAGTAAATTAGTCTTTCTATAAGTCTTATCTAACGGCATATGTTTTATATTTCTGTGGTACACCGTTTCTGAAACATTAGATCTCCAAGGGGTGGTTTTTAAAAATTGTTATTATACGGTAAATTAGTCTTTCTACAAGTCTTATCTAACAGCATAGGTTTTATATTTTTATGATACTCTGTTTCTGAAATATTAGATTTCATCCCCAAGGGGTGGTTTTTAAAAATTGTTATTATACACTTAATTAGTCTTTCTACAAGTCATAACTAACACTACAGGTTGTATATTTTTGTAGTGCATCGTTTCTGAAATATTAGATTTTACCCTCAAGGGATGGTTTTTAAAAATTATTATCATACGGTAAATTAGTCATTCTACAAGTCTTATCTAACAGCATAGGTTTTATATTTTTATGATACTCCGTTTCTGAAATATTAGATTTCATCCCCAAGGCGGAGTTTTTAAAAATTGTTATTATACGGTAAATTAGTCTTTCTATAAGTCATAATTAACAGTACAGGTTTCATATTTTTGTGGTACACCGTTTCTGAAATATTAGATTTCACCCCCAAGGGGTGGTTTTCAAAAATTGTTATTATACGGTAAATTTGTCTTTATAGATACTTTAATTAACGGCACATGTTTTATATTTTTGTGGTGCACCGTTTCTGAAATATTAGATTTCACCCCCAAGGGATGCTTTTTAAAAATTGTTATTATGCGGTAAATCAGTCTTTCTCTAAGTCATAATTAACAGTACAGGTTTCATATTTTTGTAGTACACCGTTTCTGAAATATTAGATTTCACCCCCAAGGGATGGTTTTTAAAAATTATTATTATATCGTAAATTAGTCTTTGTAAGAAACTTTAACTATAACGGCGTAAGTATACCATATTTCTGCGACGCATCATTTTCGAGATATTATTTTTCATCCGCAAGGGATGATTTTTGAAATTTGCTTTTATAAGGGATAGTTTTTGAAAATTGTTACTATACGATAAATTACTTTTTTTTTTAATTTTAGTTAACAGCAGGAGTTCCGTATTTTTACGGCTCCGTTTCTAAGATATTAAATTCCACCCCGAAGGGGTAGTTTTGAAAATTGTTACTGTATGATAAATTAATCTCTCACACGTACGTACACACATACATATACATATCACACGTATGCACGCATATGATTTTGTCTCTTAAAGCATTGTACATATCGAAGCAATAATCGTATACGCACGCTGTGAACGTCGCTTGAGGGACAAACTCGCTTTGCGTGTGTGCGTGCGAGCATATGTACGTGAGTCTGAATCTGGAGAAAAACGAAAAATGTCACAATTCTGATATTCGATCATCATTTCTCAGGATTGACTGCACCGATTTTATTCAAATTGGTCGCAATCGAAAGCTTATATTCACATTATATAATAAAAATGCCATTAGATTTTCGATTACGGCTTTAGTTTATTAAATATCTTAACCGAAAGTTTACTTGACATGAAATTCCCGATAAGCTACTTGGTAGCGCCGCGTCAAGAACAGTGACTCTCAAATCGGATCCTGTTTTTATTTATGTACTTGGCGTCGCGACGCTACCGCGTCGCTTGAAGCCAAAGAAGAAACCAAACTTACTGTTCTTTATTAATATTTATTGAGTTTTTTCTCGTCTGCATACTTTATTTTCAAGGTGAAAGCAATTTTTCTGACGCTGTTGTCTTCGTAGATGTAATAATGACTCAATAAAGTAACCGATAACTTCGTCGTTAATTTGAACAATTCTTAAAAGGATCCCAGCTAACAAGGTGACGTTAAAATGACGTGTATTTTTCGGCCCGCAAACGTTATTAGTAACATGAATTTGACGTCATTTCGATGTACTTGTAACATCATTATGTCACAGTCTATTGACGTCATTTTTGCAACGTCATATGACATCGATAAGTTACGTAAAAATGACGTTTTTTTAGACGTCTTAGGAACGTTTTTTGAACGTTTTATTAACTACGTCAGTTGGATGAAATAATTAAATGAAAACGCAATATATTATGTTTTAATATATTTTATATTATTCATACAAAAGAAATACACAATATTTAATATATTATTTGTTTTACAAAATTAAAACAGTTTTCTAACTATAAATTATAAATGATTTCTAATAATGGTCTCATTCAGCGGACTCAACCGCTAAGTAGCAATCGAATATGATTGGTTTCTACTTTCAGATCCGATCAATCAGTGTCGAATTACATCGGAAAATCTAGTAATGTTGCCCGACTGTTGAGTCCGCTGAATGCGGCCAATGATTTGTATGTAGTAAAGGAAAAGAAATATATTTTTCTTTATAAGGAAAAACTAAACACTTAGCGTCTATATCATTTAATTGCCACATTTTTAAATCAGATAGTTGTTCAACAACATAAATATCTAATTCTTGTGAATGAAATGGGTAGTTATATAATGAACCATATTTAGTAAACATTTTTCCTACTACCATAGCTCCTTCATGTTTTAATTTAATAAAATTATGTATTTGAACAACATTTGATTTAATGAGGCAATAACAATCAGCTTTAGAATGTGAATAAATTTTTAATATAAAATCTTTAAAATAAACTTTTGTACTGGGCAGAAAACGATGTTAATATATTTGGTATTGGTCCAACGCAATGTTCTCTTTCTAATTTAGGATATATCTGTGTATTATTTGTTTTGTCTTCCAATAAATCATATTCTGCAATTCTATTATAAAGTTGTACTAATGGTTCTTTAGGAGATTTTACAAGTCGCGATAACTGTCCTAGAAAATTTTCGAAAGGAAAAGCAGAAAAGTTATAAAGTTGTCCGTACTTTTCTACATCAGTTGGTAAATGTATGAGAGAGTGAACATTGTATACCATAAATTCAGGACTGTATAAATGTTCACAATGTTTTACAAAAGTCTTCAGCATTTTAGAAACTAATTCACAACCGTGATTTGATATGTGTTTGTCAGAACACAAAATAACTATAGAGAAATGAAAAAGTAGAAAATGTTCATAAAATGAAACATTTAAAGTTTCTGCAAGCACAACTGGTCCTAAATATAATAAAAAAGAACGAAATTCAGTAGCCTTAAAACGCGCAATTTCACTTAGTGGCCTAGGTTTTCTATTTATTTCTTGCGGAAAATACTTTTTCAATGCAACCATTTTTTCAGAAATGGTATTTATTTCGCCACTTGATAATCGTACATATAAATCTCCACTCATCCAACAAGTTAAAAGTTTGCGAGTTACCCCTAAGCATACATTGTGCATGTAATCTATTGGAAAGCAAGTGACAAGTCCAATATTTAATTTTAATAAAGGTGTATCGCTTAAATGATGCTCTTCATCACATTTACATCGAAATGATTCGTCTGTCTTAGCTCTTCGTCTACATATTTTAATATTACCTTTCCTTTCATAGCTGTCTTGTTCGAGAATTTTCGTTTTACTTTCTTTACATAATAATCACCACGCACAATACATTTTTCACAAGAAGAGTAATCGCCGTGTGATTTTACACATTTCAAATACGATCGCGCAGGGGCATCGCAAACAAATGAATAAATCTGTACTTTATAATGTTTTTTTGCTAATTGAAAGCCATTAGTAAGCAAATGCGATAATTCAGTTATAAAATCATCCAAGAAATCAGATAATGGTTGTGGTTTCGATATTCCACAAAAAATTCCAATCACAAATGGTTTCCGAACAGAATTTTGCACCATTCCTAAAATTGGCCACTTTATACTAGAACTTTTAAATAAGCATAGTCCATCTACATTAATAATAAGTTTAATAATATCTTCCGAAAAATTAGAGTTCTTAAAAAGATGTGTCTTTAACGCATTTTCAATGCCAAGATAAATGAATTGTCCATTTTTCAATTCTTTGATATTAAATTTCAATGACGAAGTCTTGAAAAACGTTCTAACATCAAGAGGCAGTTCTGGGTAAAATGAATATAAGATACGAAGTAATGAACTATCGATGCATGAGAAACATTCGAGTTTGTCAATGCCCACATTCTTATAGCATCTACAATTGAACTACAGTTGTCAGATTCTTGTATTGTATGTGTATTTTGTATAGATTCTGCAGTATCATTACTTATTTCTTCAATACAATCAGAAGATATATTAAAACAGTAACTGTTAACATCACTTGTCGATAAATCTGCATCAGTATGGTCAACCATGATTGGAGATTTACATGTAGGGAGATTATCAAGTTGCGCGAAGAATTCTTTTGATGTTTCTGCTACTATTTCTTCCCGTATTTTACTTTTAGTGTTTGAATTTAAATATAAAACAATTTCATTAACTTCTTCCCTGGCGAAAATAAAATGTAAACCGAGCGTTAACAAAGCATGAATTGGAGAGTAAATCTAATGTAACGGAAAAGTGACGGAAGCGTAAACGAAGCTATTAAAAGGCGTAAATTGAAACATCGTAACATAAAGAAAGCGGCTATTAAGTGTTAGAAAAGCGTTAACGAAGCGTCATCAAACTCTCCGACAAGCATGAACGAAATATCCTTCAAATGTAAACGGAGCGTCATCAAACTCCTTAAGGAACGTAAACGAAACGTTATCGAATTCTCCGACAAACATGAATGAAATATCTAATATAATTTTTAAAGAACGTAAATGAAATGTCATCAAACTTATTGGCGAATACGAATGAAATGTTTATACTCTACTATATTTATACTGTACCGTTAATATTGCACTTTACATTTTAAATAGGTAATAAACGGATTATTTTCGTTTATTCGCCAGACATTTACTTGTCCGACTTATAAAATCAATTTAATATCTGAAGCTCCTGCATCGAGATCAGAAATTAAATTGAAGTATATCTTTAATCTTATTTGTTACTCTTTGTAAACTTTATATAATTCTCATAACTAAACTTAAATACGAGAAAGATAGCGCATCGCACGTCGCGTAGCGGTAAACGAACGAACTAACAGATCCTTGCGTGCTCGCGCGAAACTTCGACGTCCTTAAAAATATTTCTTTAAATTGTTAAAGTGTATGGAAAGTATTTCATACATGTTTTGTGCAGTGTTTAAGCGTATTTGTGTTGAAGAAATGTGGATGAAGAGTTTCTAAGTCAATCAATCATTGAAGTGTATAGGAAGCGTATTGGAGTGCTTTGTTCACATTTTATGGAGCGTTTAGGAAGTGTAAATGAAGAGTTTCTAAAATGTCAATCATTGAATGTACGGGAAGCGTATTGGAGTGCTTCGTTTACATTTTGTGGAGCGTTTAGGAAGTGTAAATGAAGAGTTCCTAAAATGTCAATCATTGAAGTGTGCGGGAAGAGTATTGCAGTGCTTCGTTCACATTTTATGGAGCGTTTAGGAAGTGTAAATGAAGAATTTCTAAATGTCAATTATTGAAGTGTGTGGGAAGCATATCGGAGTGCTTCGTTCACATTTTATGGAGCGTTTGGGAAACGTAAAGAAAAACATGAAATATTAAAGCGTAAGGGAAGCGTAACGGAATGCTTTGTATACACTTTATGGAGCGTTCGAGAAATATGCACGAAGATTTAAAATCACGAATAGTTAATGGGAAGTCAATGAAGCTTCTAAGAAGCGTTTATTCTGTTCGTTTACGCTTCTTTGACACTTCGAGAAGCGTTTAATTTTCACCAGGGTTTTTCTGCCCTTCGATATAAATGTCTGTTAGTAACGAATTTTTTGCTTTTACGATTGCACTTATTATATGCAGACATAATTATAAAAATAAAATAATTATATAAAAGAATTATATAATAAAATAATAACAAATAAAAAAGAAAATTATTAGCGTAATTGCACAAATGGAGAATTTTTCTTTACTGATTATTTTGTTTTTTTTAACTGCAATGAAAGACGTTGAGGCGAATGTTTTAACCAGTTTTTAATGCAAATAGTTACATCATCTCTTGATGTTTGTGGTATTGCAATTTGAACTGCTCCTTAAATTAAAATTTTATATAATAAAATTGTAATACAAAAATTAAAAAGCAAAATAAGAAAGTAAAAGAAACTTACTAATTACTGCCCGATTTAAATTTATTGTTGAAAATGCTTTCTTATTGTTTTTACTACCAAGAAAACTGTAGTGAGATGCCACTTCATTAGTAAGAATCTTCCTTAAAATAGCGTTTGTTTTCGAAGTAACATCATGGCCTCCTAATGTAGAAAAATATGATACCTACAAATATAATTATTTATGTAATCTTTATAAAGACACTTATATTATATTTTAGACAATTATATTTTAAAAACATTTGAAAAGCACACCAATTCAGAAAAGTTTTCGTTGTCACTTATATGATCATGAAGAAGAGTCACTTCTTCAAAATTTTTCAATGGTAGTTGTACAGGTAAATTTGGCTCTTGAAAATTTGGTCCCTGAGGTCGTTCCTTATTATTTTTTAATATTTTAAGAATTTCTTCGTTTTGTTGTATTATTTGTCCATTCTGTTGCTTAACGAAAACAAGTGCTTTCAAAAGAACTGTGGTATTATTTATAACGTTTGAAACACTTCCTGTAAATAAATAAAATAAATAAATTATGAAATACGATTGTGTGTGTGTGTGTGTGCATATGTAAATAAATTTTATGTAGGAAAAGTGATGTATTATCATTTTTGAGCTCTTCTTCTATATTTGTTGTTACTTCCTGAATGAGATTCATGGGAGTAGATATTTCTTTTAAATGTGACTGAGATAATGATGATGAATGTGCACTCACTGCTTTAACTATATTGAATTTATTATATAAAGTGTTCTTCACAATTTTAGGAGGCCTAGGAGATATCTTTGTATTGATAATTGCATGTGTTGTCGATTCTCTCTCTTCATCAGAAGATTCAGACAATGTTGTTTTATACTTTTTTGGTTTTGTTCTATTTCTTTTTCCAATAATATTTTCATTGTCATCTGTCGCGATATCAGATGTCTATTCATATTTTTCCAACTTTTCTTTTGCTTTTTCAAAATTGTCTGAAAATATATACGAAATCAAGAATTTTATAACCTAATTTTTAAACAAAATGTTATATTGGTCTTACCAGTTGTAAACAGAACTTTTTTTATTTTATATATTTGCCACTTTTTCGTCGGTGTTTCCCTCTTTTTTAGTAATTTATTAAAATTGTCCTGTGTTTTAACAGGTGGCCAAAGTACTTCTTGTTTTCGTGGTGTGAGCCACTGTGAGTGAACAATAGCCAAACTTCCATCATCATCTGCTTCTGTACAAAATTCTACTCCTACCATCTATGTGTATCAACAATTATAAAGGCTGCATTATACAATATTAATTACATTTTTTTAAATGAGATAAATATAGATATTGTAAAGCATTTACATCGCAATATAACCTCACATGTTTAATTCATGCGTATATTTATGCAAAATAATAAAAATAATACAAACATATATTTTTATCTTACCTTATTGGTGTTGAAATACACTTTAATAATGTACAAACTTAAACTTAAGCACAATTTAAACTTCTTACTTAAATTTACTAAAAAATAACTTCAAGCACATGATACATGTAGCTTCTGCCTGCACGGGATACGGAAACGCTTGCCGCTCGCCGCGCGGCAAGAAGCGACGCGGTATAGCCAATAAACCCAGATAGTCAAATCTGTTAGAACAGATTTTCATCAAATGCCCATTACAAATTTTAAAGGCAGAAAGATTACAATTTGTATAAAGAAACTGATATATTCGATTATGTTGCCAGCATGTCAGCAGAAATACAACAAAATCTGTTCACATGACTAAACAAAAGATTGTCAACAGAAACGAGCAGAACTTGTTGATATAACTGATGGCAGATTTATGGCAGAAATTGAACAGGATCTGTGCGGCGCAATTTAACAACAGATTGTCGGCAGAAACCGAGCAGGATCTGCACAATGAAATTTAATATCAAATTTTCGGCAGATATCGAGTAGAGCCTGCTGATATAACTGACGTCAGATTGATGGCAGAAATTGAACAGGATCTGTGCGGCGCAATTTGATAGCAAATTGATAACAAAAATCGAGCAGGATCTGTGCACACAATCTTTGATAGCAGATTGACGGCAGAAACAGGGTTTGCATGATTCGATAGTTCCTTCGCTTACCGCTATGTGAGCTATACTTTCTCGTAATCTAATTTCTGTCAGAAATATCCCAGCAAACACCAAGTAACAGTTATATAATTGTTAGTTATAATTTCTTACTCAACAATATAATTGTTATCTAACACATAACAGTTATATAACATGTAACAGTTATATTGTTGAGTAGGAAATTATAACCAACAGTTATATAACTGTTACTTGGTGTTTGCTGGGATATATAAAGTCGCGAATATTAATGAAAGATCAGAATATAGTAATTATCATTTTAATTTCTATCATTTAATTTCTAATATCCGATAGCAGATAAAATTCAGAATATTAAACTGATTGGAATTAATATGATAAATGGGAAATTACCCATACAGCACAGAAGCTTGCATCAACATTGCTGCAATGTTACAATATTGCTCACTGCAGTGTAATGTTGCAAAAATAATGCAGAGACATTATTTTGTAATATTACTTTGGCAATGTTGCAGCAACGTTTTAACATAGCGAAAATGTATAACATGTGTTTCTTTACTTGCCGCTACGCGGCGACACCAAATTTAACTAACTCGTATTCGAATTCATCTAAAGTGGATATAAGGTCTACAAAGGACTAATGTAGTAATTATATTTCTTGTCTTGTGTCAGTTTAATTTCTGATAAACTGACTTAGTTTATTTAATATTCTGAATCCTAATGAAGGATCTAGATTATTAAACAAATAATTTGTTTAATAATCTGGATCCCTCATTGGGTTTTAGAATATTAAACAGATTTTTCTCAATTGAATGGGTAAATAGGAAATAGCTCATTTGCATATTAAAATATTCTGGTGTCGAATGTATGTAAAATAATTATATGTATATTATTGTGAGATAAATATTTAAGAAACATCTAATAAAAAACGCTAATAGATGTTTTTTTAAAGGCATTTTTTCCTATCTTTCTTAAACATTTTTTTATATTTTCAAAGTTTATTTATTAAATTTAAAACGGTGTCTGCATTTGTAGCAAAACGCGTTTTAATATTACAAATGTGTTGCACCGTAACATTGCTACAATCTTACATTGCAATATTCGTAAAAGCGGGCATTTTAACGTTGCTGCAATCCCACAATGGTGCAGCAACATTTTGCAGTGAATTTGCAACGTTGCAATATTGCGGTGAAAGATTGCTGCAATGTGTATGCAATCTTTGTGTGCTGTATGGGTATTCATGTACTGCCTATTTGAAGCATAAAGCAAGAATTTAATTCTAAATAAATTACATCTCAAGTTTTACAAGTTACATTTACTTTTATCATTTACTTTATTATTAATTTAATTAAATTGAATTAGTCCTTCGCTATATGAGATATAACTACGATATAACATATATTACATTAACATGTTACGATATAACATATGACATATATGTCATTTTAGAAAAAAATTGTAATTAACTTGCCGATAATATTTTTATTTAGCACCTGTAATAATCAATTTTGTTGCATATATAACATTAATAAAAGTAAGCGCAAATCTTGTGCAGTTTCTGCTGTTAATCTGCCATCAGGTTGCATGCGCAGATTCTGCTCGGTTTCTGCTGGCAATCTAATATCAAATTGCATCGCGCAGATCCTGCTCGGTTTCTGCCGACAGTTTGTTGACAGGTTATGTTTTATAGACTCTGCCCGCTAAAACAAAAGCTTAATGCGGACACAGATGGCTACGGTTCTGGTGTGGGATTCTGATCGAATTTGCTGCCAATCTGCTGCCAACCTGCTAACATTTTGATTACTGGGAAACTTTGCTCTTATTAAAAACTCTTATTAAAAAGCGGTACGTTGATTGGCTACCGTGTTACTTTTTGCCGCGCGGCACCAAGGTAGCAAAATTAGTCATTTTGATGTCAATTTAACATCAAATTACGTCAAAATGATTATAATTTAGTTTTTGGTTAATTGTTTTTATAATAGTTTATAATAGCTTATAATAACTAAGAAATTGAAAATCTCATCAAAATATATAACGCGCGAACAATGCCATGTCATTATTTAGGCATACAAAACACATTCATATATTCGACGATAATGGTACGTCTTTTCGATGCAACAGTAATGACGTACTATTTTAGTATTTAAAATCACGTCAAAATTACGTATCATTTAAGTCACATGACGTTATTGTCATCAAATTTACGTATTTTTCATGTCATTTTGACGTTGTCTTATTAGCTGGGATATGTTTATATACATTGCGACGTTAACTTTTATACTCCTCGGTTAGAGAGGATGAGAGGGAGCGAAACATCGTCAAAAACACAAAACGAATAAAGAGAATAAAGAGAAGCGAAGGCCGTATCGAAATATCAAAACTGGGCGCCAGATACGGTCTGTCACGTATCAGTTCGCTAAACGCCAAAATAACGCGACAAACGCTAGCCTTATTCGCCACGGGCCGACTAGCTCGCCTGACGGTAGAAAGGCAGGGTCTATGGAAAAGGGTATTATAATTATTCTATACGAGGCTTCAAGGAAATTCACAAATTCGACAAACACGACACAATTTAATACTCACGAAAAGCTAACACTCAAATAAACTACGCGGACTTATTGTTAGTATAAAAAATATAACAAATTTATTTGAAAAGAAAATAAAATAAAAGAAGTAACAAAATAAAGAAAAATAATAGTAACATAAACTGTAGAATATCCGAAGTTACAGCGAAATATAACAGATACTCATTCGACAACGGTGATAATAATCATACGATAATCTATCAAAATTCGCAAAACGTGAAAGTCAGAAAGATCGAGTATTCACGCGATACCGAAATTCTAAGGGAACGCTATCACATTCCTGATGTTTCTTCTAACCCTTTTTTATGGCCAGACTTCGCGAGGCCGAACGGCGCTTCGAAAAACGTAACGGTAATTCGGCAGTCAAATCATCGTCTTATTTTACGGGACTTTTCTCGCAAACGCACTTTTACTAGCTCTAATTTTTAATCTCGATACTCTAATCGACAGCAATCGGTTCGAAAGAATGCCTAATGATCAAGCGAGAATAATTAATTAATTTGCGAGGACGATAGATGTCGCTTGCGACGAGCACGGTTAATGCGATCGATTATCAATAGCCGTTGAACACCGGTTACACCGCTCTTATTTCTCTTTTCGTAACGCTCCTAACATACACGAATCTTCCGGATTTTGGCAATCTCGCAATTTCTCGTAATTTATTACGCACCACGACACACACACTCGACAAATATCACGAATCATAGATCATACAACGTAATAAGCGCGACAAAGACGGAAAGATACACACGCAAATTCACACACACACGAATTACCACAAAATCGCACGAAGCTCGATTGCGAGGATATCTTACGCGGTTTCGACAACTCTTTACGACAGCACGGATAGCGAACGCATTTCTCGCGATTTACCGCGCACGTGGTCGATATTCAAGAGACGGTTACTACGCGTTTCGCGACACCCCGAATCCCAGAGAGACGAATGGTCCCCTATCGATTTATGCCGACGTTACGATCGTCCTCGACGCCTCGGTCGCTTGTCTCCGGTCGCCCGAAACTCACCAAAATCGAAATCTCAGCCCTCGCGAAAACGAAACACGAAAATGGCGACGGCGACAAAACGGCCGGGTAACGGACGGGATCGTGGCTCACAAATTAAAGATGGGCAATCTCGATACTCGCTCCTGCTTGCAGGAGATGGTCCTCGGTCCTCTCCGTTCCTAGGCGATAGCACACAACAGACGAAAACGACGACAACGAAATAGACTAACTGTACTACACGAGCGCCAGCATCAGAGTGTCTCCCTGGATCTCGCGATCCAGGGTCGATAACGGCATCAATCCTGTGCGCAGGGGTGCGTGGATGCGCGGCCAATCGCACCGCTACACGATAGATTTTGCGGCGCCCCGCGACAACGCCGTATCGGGGATCGTAACGGTCCCGATAATTTAAATCTTCCAATATTGGCGATTCCTTTTATCGACGGTCTTCTCCAGCCGATCTTTTGCCTCCTTCCTCGGAGGATAGCGTCGGCACGGGCCCTGTAATCCCGGGCCTAGACAGCCATTTCGAAAAATATTTTTCCTTCCTTTGCCGGGGCGAACGCCACCCGGGATCCTGCGCTGAGTCTCGATTGATCGCCAGGCGCGCACAACTAAACGAACAAGAGCGCTAACGACATGAGCGAGTGATAGCGCTTACGATAAAAGCGATTTAACAACACGAGCGAGTATGCTAACGACAAGAGCACTTCAATAAGAACGCGTTAATGATGAATTAACGGCGAGAGCTCGTTCAGCGAATACGGAAGAATACAATGTATAACGGGTGCGAGTGAGAGCACACTACAAGAGCGAGTGAGAGTACACGATCAATGATAATTCGTATATTTAGCCGAACTGATCAGTCTTGCACTAAACTTCCGAGCAGTGTCCGCCGGTCACGATTCATTTGCGCGGTTGGCAAGGATTCACCATTCCGTGTACGAATAACGCGGGTCGAGAATGTTCGATCGATTGTAACAGATAGCTTGATGCCGGCTCTCTCGACTTCCGGTTGAACTGGCACATGTGTCTAGACTCGTAGTGGAGAGCTCTTACGATTTATACAAAAATTCTTGAGATAATTTTGCTGGTTCTTGCAATTTTAGTAAATAGGTATACAATTCTTTACATGCTCTTTAGCCCTGAGTGAAAAGGAGAAGCCAGGGCCGCATGGCCCTGCTGTTCTCCTGACTTTCGGCTGGGAGATTGGCTTTGTTGAGGTTAACCAAGTTCTAAAATCTTCGAGCCTCGGTGAGTGCAATCAAAGTATGTTCCTCTCTAGCAGCGATAAAGATGTAAGTACGACATATGATAATAAAATAAACAATAAACAAATTAAATCAACCGAATATGTTACTGAAGCTAGTTTTGATAAATTTATTAAGCAAATTAGTAGTAATAAGATCATAATGGGTAAACGTAAAGCGACAAATGATGTAATGAAGTAAAAAAGAAAGACATTCTCAAATATTATCGATGATAGAGACAGTCCTGTAAATGAGAATAATAATTATACAGATGACGAGGAAAATATGGACGTGGACATAAATCCTAATCTAAACCCCTCTCCCTCTCTTTCCCCTGAAGACACATCAACAGACAAATGTAATTTAAAATAACCAATCTGAAAATGAAATGATAGAAAAATATATTAAAATACATAATAATTTTATTAAAATGAATAATAGAGAAATTAATCCTAACCTTAAAAACTCTAACAGTAAATATAATAAGGATCACAACGGTGAGTTCATTCTGAATGCTAACCTCAGTGCCAATAAGTGTTCTGATAGAGGAAACAGAAATTACTTAAGAATTATTGACATAGCCTCCGAATGGAAATACAAACCAATCAAAGTGACGAAGACAGGATTCTGTATTGCCGATCTAACATACAAGAGTACTAAAGAAGCAAATGAACTACTCGATACATATGATGCATCATTAAATCAACAATTTGATGTAAGTTTGACAATACCATATAGAGTTGCTTTTAAAAAAGGAGTTATTGACTGGGACATGTCCCTACTTAAATTAATTAATACGATAGACAACAAGGATAAAATTATATCTATAGAACGCATAACAAAGAAGAAATTCATTACTGCAAACAACTCCGCTAAAAGAATTAACACAAACAATATAATTATAATCTTTAAAGGATCTGAGCTTCCGACTAGAGTTTACAACATTTACAATGGCTTAACGTATCTTAATATAAGACCCTATATACTAACTGTCAAATAGTGCTACAACTGTTATAAATTTTGTCATTTCAGGCAATATTGTCGAAAAAACAATAAATTATGCGTTGTCTGCGGTAAAGAATTTCATGGAACATGTAATGAAAGCCTCAAATGTATTAATTGTGGTGAAAATCATACAGCAACACACAAGGGATGTCCCTTCTTCGCTCTTAATAGAAATATTAACAGAATAGTGGCGGAAAGAGGCATATCTGCATACGAAGCAAGACTCTCCTTAAGAGAGGGTACTAAGGATTATCAAAGCCTTTGGAAAGAACCTACAGCATCCGCCGTCATTATACACTGCTACTAGGCTGATCAACATCCTGCCGATACGCATTCATCTATAGTTAGAACAAGAGACAATTATCACTCTACGAATGTCAAGATACCTACTCAACATAGAAAAGACAAGTTTCTCGGACAAAAATAATAATCATGGACATAAATCTTGATTATTATAAGCAATTCGACACACGAGCACAAGACATTACAAAAACAAACAGATTCTCATAAGAGATATAAAGACAAACAATATCGAAAAAGAAAAAAAACAAATAACATGGAAGATAATATGGGAGTTAACGTTGGACAATCAAACAGAGTCATCTATGATATGTTGTGACTCGGCAAACGATGACGGCATGACATCGGAAGATCTTCTGACTATACAGGAACTATGTCATAATAAAAAAGTTAAAGTAAAAGATCTTTTACAAGTAATAAGAATTCTTCTATAAAATCATCATATGACAAAAAATGTACTTAAAAAACTTATTATGGAACGCTAGAGGCATTAAAAATAAAAAATGGGAAATAACTAATTACGCAAAAACTATGATGTTATACTTATTACTGAATCACATCTTATGGATATAGACAAATTCAGTTTTCCAGACTTTAATATTCTCACAAGGGGAGGGCACGACCTTCGGAACACCGATTTGAATAAAATTTTAACTGTGTATACTACTCGATTAAAGAAGTATTTGAGGAAAGCGAGAGGATGCACCTCTCAGCCGTTTTTGAAAAAAACCAACTTAAAAATATGCCGTATCTTGTATACCGGTGAATATAGACCGATCATCGAGTAAGCAGCGTAGCTTGGGCGGTAAAGCCCGAGACTATTACGCTGCTGGTTACAGGTTCGATCCCAGCCTTTCTTTTTTTTTTTAACATGGGGAAATGCATTTACGCATACCCCCGCCAAGTAGAGTTTGTAGGCGGGAGTTATGCGGGACTCCGGGAGTATGACCTCCCGATTACCCGCTAAAACCCCATGGTGACCACTTCGCACGCACTTGGGAGGGCCACGGGATCGCTTGTGCATTTATCCGCGACCCTCCCTGCGTGCTACGACCCCTCTCTTGTGTTGAGAGGGGTCCCTCCGCGGGTGGTGGAGTTAGGGTGTTGGACACCCCACCCCCCTACGGGTATATGACGGCGAGACTCGGTCACCCAGTCTCGCCGTCCCTCTGGGGAGGGACCTGATGGCGGGGGACTCCTACTACTTTACCGTAAGAGCCTCCACGGTCCCTAGCTGAAGGGAGGAAATAAAGACCTCCCCTCGGCCTGCCTCCAGAGGAGGTGCAGGGATAGTAGTTTCCTGCCGGGGGCGCTAAAGGAATTGACGGGCATATGCCCTTCTCCTCGCGCCCCCCCTCCTCCTGCGGATGGGATCGGAGGACGGATCGTCCTCGCGGTCCCGTTCCGCGGCCTCCTTCTGCGACATAACTTCCTCGCAGAAGGAGACCATGGCGCCCCAGGCATCCTCGCTTTCGACCATGGCCGAAACCACAGCCGAGAGCGAGAGATCCTCGCCAATGACACTCCTCAGGACACGGCGCTGCACATCCCACGAAGGACAAACCTCGAGGGTGTGCTGCGCCGTGTCCCGGACCTCCGTACAGTAATGACACTGAGTCGTCGGCTCGCGCCTAGCCTTCTCGTGCAGGTACTCACCGAAGCACCCATGCCCGGTGAGCACCTGCACCGTCCTGAAAGGGAGTTCACTCTTTTTTTTTTTTAACACAGGGGAAATCTTCATGGATACCCTCTCTCCCCGGGGGGGGGAGCGGGGGTTATGCCGGACTCTTACCGGCTAAAACCCCTGCGGGTGTCCTCCATAGCGGTCACACGGGGGAGCCACGGGTACGCCAAAGGCATTCTTCCGCGACTCCCCCACCGCAGTTCCTCCATTGTAGCCGGGAGGGTGGACACCTCCCGGTTCCGCCTTAGGGATTTATCTCGGTGGCAGGTCCCCCGCCCCCACCACGCTCCCCCTGCTGTGGCCTCTAGTAGCGGGGCCTCTGCTGACGCTGCATGGGGAGGGGGGAGGGGGGGCGCCAGGCGGGCCATAAAGCCCCCACAGCCCCAAAACCTCCCCCGGACATCCCCACCTACCTTCCTGATGCAGTGGGGGGGGAGGAAATTTCAGATGGAGTCCCCCCCGAGTCCGGTCCCGCGGTGGGGCCAGAGACCCAAGCAGCCTCCTCCTCCCCCGCCGGATCCTCCTGAAGGGAGTTCACTCTGCCGCCGATCCACCCAGTCATCGAGGACCGGGCGGATGGCCCCGACAACTCTGAGGCCGACCCTAACGTGGGCCAGCCTTTTTTTTTTTTTGATAACGGTAGAGAAATTCTTTATGGATACCCGCACTCCCCGGGGAGGGAGGGCGGGTTATGTTGGAATCTCCCTATTTAACGGGCCTACCAGCTAAAACTCTACCGGATGCCTACTCGGGTGTATGAGGGGGGGACCGGGGATGCTCGAGGCACTACGTCCGGATCGTCCTCCCCCCACCCATTCGACCTAACCCTGTTTGCGGGCCCCTCGGCATTGATAAACGCTTTGGGACCTGCACACACCGCCTATTGGCAGCGCCTTTCTCTAGTTGCGGCGCAGAGGGGCATCACCTCCACGCCGCGCCCTCCGCGGGGTCGGGGTCCGAGTCTTCCGCTCGGGCCCCAGCCCCCCGAGCCCGGAGTGGGCCTCCCTCCCCCCCCAGAATAGGTAGGGAAATCGGGCGAGCACTCCGGGCTCTTCTTGGTGTCCCTCCAGGGGCATGCTCCCTCCCCTCCCCATAGGGAGTGGGATTCGACAGTGCCCCGGGAGGGCTCCTCTCCTCACGGGTGCCGCTGCGGGGAGCCTCATGACTCACGTGGGCCAGCCTCTTCTTCCACTTCTCCATTGCGAGCTGCCGGAACTAGAGTCGAACAATTCCCACCGCACGCGGTGTCGGGATAATATCCTGCTTGCGGAGGGTGGCACGCCACTCATAGAGAGAAGCGTACGCCTCCGCCAGCAGGTCCCACGGTATAGATCCCGACACCACGAGGGCCGTCTCTCCGGAAGTGATTCTATATCCCCGTGTGATCTGGATGGCCAGCCTCCGCTGTAAACCTTGCAACAGGGCAAGGCTGCCACGGCTGGCCATCAACTCTTTGTACCATACGAGGGCCCCATACAGGATCATTGATCCAACCATCCTCATGTATAGGCGGCGAACCCTATCTCTAGGCCCCCCAATGTTGGCAGCAGACTCCCGAAGAAGTTGATTGCTGCCCTGATACGGGGGGCCACACGGTGGAAATGCTCCTTAAAACTCCAGTGGCAATCGAGGTGCAGGCCCTTCATACAGGAGGTGCAGGTACTTCATACAGGACCACACCTCGATGCGGACTCCCTTTACCTCTATATAGGACCGCAGCGGCTGCTTAAAATACACAGCCTCGGTCTTGTGAAGCGCCACTTTCAGTCCCAAGGCGCGAATGCGTCCGACGACCAGTGTCACCCCGACCTTTGCCAGGCTAGTGGCCTCCTCCCACGAGTCCCCACAGGCCATAACCAGAGTGTCGTCTGCGTAGTATACGACACTCAGGCCCGTGAGGAGGGCGCCCCGAAGGACCCCGTTGTACCCGAGGTTCCACAGGATCGGTTCCAACACCGATCCCTGCGAAACCCCGCAGTACATCTCCCTCCGCTTCGATACTCCGTACCGTGCCCGATATACCACGGCCCTGTCCCGGAAGTAATTCCTTATGACCTCCTGCATATAGGACGGTACTCGATGGAACTCGAGCGCACGCCCTATACACCCCCAGGGTAGGGAGTTGAAGGCGTTGGCGGTGTCTCTCGACATCGATGTCGCCAACGCCTTCAACTCCCTACCCTGGGGGTGTATAGGGCGTGCGCTCGAGTTCCATCGAGTACCGTCCTATATGCAGGAGGTCATAAGGAATTACTTCCGGGACAGGGCCGTGGTATATCGGGCACGGTCGTCGAGAGACATCGCCAACGCCACCCCACCCCGGGAAACAGCTTTGTCCGAGAAGGCCCGCACGCGTTTGACCGCGTCCACGGTTGAACGGCCCTCTCGGAATCCGAACTGGCAGTCGGTCAGATCGGGGCCTACCTGGGACAGGTGCCGTCTGAGCACTCCGGGCAGCGAGCATACGCTCGAACAATTTGCCCGCCTCATCCAACAGGCATATCAGGCGGTACGCGGAGGGAGACTCCGCGGGGCGCCCCTCTTCGTGGAGGAGAACCAAACTCGCCTCCTTCCATGGGAGAGGAAATTGCCCCGACTGGAGGCAAGCTGTAAACAGCCTCCTCAGTCGGTCCCCTAGGACACCGAGGGCCAAGACCCAGGCACGATCGAAGATTTCGTCAGGCCCCGGGGCGGTATTTTTCGCCCGGAGCCTTCTGACTGCCCGGATCAGCTCCTCCTCTGTTACCCCCAGATCGTCAGTCCAGGTTATTGGTTGTACCGACTGTCCCGGAGTCCGCTCCGCCTTTCCCTCCTAAAGGGGAAGAGAGCGGAGACCGCGTCCTCCAGGACCTGGGATGGAGACCCTCTGTGATCCGGGGCCCCTCGATCGCAATCTTTTCCTTACGATCAGGTAGGACCGCCCCCATGGATCGTCGTTGAGGGTCTCTAGGAGTTCTGCCCAGGCCTTATCTTTGGCCCTCTTGATGGCGTGTTGCAGTGCCTTCTTGGCCTCCTTGTAGGCCACATGCAACGCTGCCGCTTCAGCCTCCGTGTGTCGCCTGCGACGGCATCTGGTGTACCGATGGCGCTCCCTCACGCAAGTTGCGCGTAATTTCGCAATTTCGAGCGACCACCAGTACACCGACTTCCGTGCGAGGAGGGCCCGGATCCGGGGCATGGCAACGTCGCAGATTTGCGTCATTGCCTCCCAGAACCAGGTAACCTCCCTATTGACGTCGCAGGGGCCCGGCTCTGACTCTTCCAGAGCATTAGCCGAAGCGGCTGCCATCAAGATGTCCTCAACCAGGCGCTTCAGCGCCCAGCGGGGTGGTAGGGGTGCGCCTCCGGGGGGGGGCGAGGCTGGTTGCCGAGGGAGGATTCGGAGATATCCCACCGGATATACCGGTGATCGGGCAGCGTCTCCGACCCCGTCATGACCCTCCAGTCGACCACCTTGCGTGCGACCGGCGGGGAGCCGAAGGTCACATCGACCACGGACCCGCCGTTATGTCGCACGCAGGAGTCTCGGTTTAGCACCACGAGGCCCAGCTCCGCCCCCCACTCCGCGAGTGCCCGCGCATTGACACGGGGGAACCCCAATCTATTCACTTGGAGTTGAGGTCCCCCGCGACCAACACTGGACCGGGTAGCTGGCGACGTATAACTGTCGCCAACCGGTCCAAGTATGCGCTGAACTGGGCCAGGTCGCGGTTGGGCGAGAAGTACACCCCCACCACAGCAATTTCCCCCCATTGTGCGGCCACATAATCGCTCCCTCTCCCGATCAGAGAGAGAGGGGAAGGGCTCCCGCGCCGCACTTGCCGATGATGGCGATCAAGCCATCCACGTCGCCGATCTAAAAGCAATTTTACATTAAATAATAATTATATTTAAATAGTGGCGTAATTATTTAATTTATTTTTTTGGTTATCGAGTAGAATGTATAAAATTGTAAGGTTTTATGAAATTGAATATAAATTAACGACGTATCGTAAATAAATTAAATTGCCTTTTGTAATGCAAAATAAAAACAAAAAAATAAAATTATTTATTAAATTAACTTTATTTTATAAAAATATTGCAGGTTTCGTGTTAAGAAAAAATGAAAAAAGAAACTACCACAAGCCGTGATCGAACCTGTGACCAGCAACGTAGTAGTCTCGGGCTTTACCGCCCAAGCTACGCCGCTTACTCGATGATTAGTCTAAATTCACCGGTATACAAGATACGGCATATTTTTAAGTTGGTTTTTTTCAAAAACGGCTGAGAGGTGCATTCTCTCGCTTTCCTCAAATACTTCTTTAATCGAGTACTATACACAGTTAAAATTTTATTCAAATCGGTGTTCCGAAGGTCGCGCCCTCCCCTTGTCAGACAGGATAACAGTCAAACACACTTAGCAAGATCGGGAGAAGTGATCATCATGATCCGTAAATCGTTATCAGTTACTCAGTTAAAAATAGAACATCACTTAACCTTTTCACAGTCCAGCGAAAAGAAACTTTCCGTGCCAAAAGTGTGTTGAAGAAAAAAGTTTTTAAAATTGCATGAATACGTCAGTATAAATATTATTGAGGTCGCCGAATCCGAATCTGAAGGTAGAATTACAAAATTCAAAATGGTGAATCCAATATGGCGGATCAAAATTCAAAATAATTTTGGATTTCAAAAATTTGTATCATTTTTGGGATTGCAAAATCCAAACCTAATATCAGATTTTCCAAATTAAAAATGGCAAATCTAATATGGCGGACCAGAGTTCGAACAAATAGTTGACATACATAAAGGTTGTATATTTCTCTCTTTAATTATTTTTAAATCCCGCTCTCTGCCGAACCCAGAGTCACGAATCGAGGGCGTGGCGGTTATTAATTCCGTTTTTTTATTTTTTTTTATCTCTTGAAAACTGGTATACGTTTCCACTCCTGTGCAAATAGCTTGATTTGATAATTCGTAACTCTGGATTCAGCAGATAGCGGAATTTATAAGTAATTGAAGAAAAAAGTGTACATCTTTTATGTATGGCAACTATTTGTTCTGGTCCGCCATATTAAATTTGCAATTTTTAATTTGGAAAATCTGATATTAGATTCGAATTCGGCGACTCCAAAAACGATAAGAAACCCATTTTTATTCAAACCCAAAATTATTTTGAATTTTGATCCGTCATTTTGAAGTTCGAAATTCTGATTTCAGATTCGAATTCAGCGACCTCAAAAACCTTAAAATACTCAAAGACAATCAAATTGTAACAGTAATAACATGTTTTTTTTAAGATGGCCCTATAGGGGCTATGAAGCAAAAGTGGCACGAATTTTTTTGGCCCCTATAGGGGTCCCTGACAGTGAAGGGGTTAACCAATTCGGAAGCGTGTGGTATCAAAATCAAAAGCACCACTGGTGACTACAGCTTCATTATTGTCTACAGAAGACCCGGATTTACAGAGACAAGAAACAACTGATCCAGGTTCTTCGGACAATTTTTGGATTTCCGCACAATTATTATAGGTGAAAATTTGGCTAAAAGCAAAATTTGGAAAAAAGGCTTTAATGCACACAATGTTTCTTGGAATTGCTTTAACACTGATAGAAACGAAGCTGCGCGGAAATAAGTTATGATATGGATTTTTACATAATCAATCGTGACACTATTATAAGACGCGGTGCTCCAGGACAACGATCCTCCAATCTGGATCTTATTCTGATCTCTCCTGATCTTGTAAAGAATATAGAATACAAGATAATTCCTGATACGTGGAGATCGGACCATTATTCCATCGAGGTCACCCTCACCTCTTTCACCCCTAAACCCTACAAGAAAGTAACAAATAGGATATCCATTAAAAACACCGACTGGTCAAAATATGTCGATACTATGAATGACAAATGGAGTAGATATGCCGATACAAAAGAAAGTACGAATTCGAACGAATATCTGGAAATATACGAAACATTGACAGAAGACATGAGGGAAGCCGTGATCAAAGCCAACAAGAAAACCAGTAGTGGGGACTCTGCTCGTGCTTCCTCAAGAAACAAAGACGAATTACCTAAATATAACAACAACCCGGTAGAATGATGGGACTCCGAATGCTCTGAGGTTATTGCAAATAGACTTACTAATCTGAAGAGGTTCCTACAATCAGGATCACACACGGATTTTATAGAATACAAAAACGCACGAGCAATAGCTACTAGAATAATCAAATCTAAAAAGAATAATTTTATTGAATTTATTAACAGCATAAATAAGTTCACTAGTCTATTTTATGTTTGGAACAAAATGTCTGACCTCCTCCCACATACATCCCTATCTTTTCTGGAGGCTTGCCACGGCCCTATTTAGGGTCCATCCGCCTGCTATTTGGTACAGTGGGGATTTTAGTATATACTAGAGGGATCTTGGGGGATATGGTCACTCTACGGCAGTGCTCGGAATTAGTTGCCCTTTTCAGACCGATATCTGAAGCGACGCCTACGACCCCCCACTACCGTCCGAGGCTCGACGGCCGAGCCGCCGATCGCGCGCGTAACGCTATGCCTCAGGAGCGTCCGCCAAGCCGTTTCGCCAAATCGTCATTAAAATTTTCTTTGGTAAATAATTTTTCTTTTTATAATTATATTATTTTTATAATAATTAAATATCAAAATTTTTATTATAATATATTATTTATGTATAACAAATTACATCCCTATCTTTTCTGGATCTTTTATGTGGGAGGAGGTCGGACGTGTCTATACGCCCATTTCATCAACGAGCGACAGAATCCATCCGTGGCAACGGCATCGACGCATATCCTGTAGAGAGAGCATTCACACATTTTTAGCCCAACGAATAATTGCTAGAAAACAATATTCGCGGACTAGAAAAATATGTGAGGCGCAAGTGGCTGGATCGGGAAGTCTTAAAAAGGTTATTTCAAACTATAACATGGAACAAATAGCAAAACAAGGACCGCAGGGCGGCCATTATGACAACAATAGAAGAAATATCTCCAGACTGGGTAGAGGACTCCAGGATTGTAGTGAATCAATCGGATCAGGTACTGTACAATGACCCTAACATCATTACATATGTAACGCGGTCGCCTTTCTCGACGCTCCGGATCGGCTCGTCGGTTAACCAGGATTCGAGAGAAGGGGAGAATCAAGCTTGTGCGAACAATGCGGGAAACACTCTTTATTATTATATATATTTACAATATATATTTACAATATGTACAAGAGGTAGGTTTGTGTGCGTGGTGTGTGTGTGTGTGTGTCGGTGCGGTTGAACGTGTTCGTATCGTAGTGTGTCTGGGATTCGAGTCGCGATTAAATCTAGGCGGTGAGCTATGTACAAGGCAGCATGCAAGCGTGCGCGGACAATTAAAGCTAAGCGGGAAACTAAGGCAGAACGCAAACGCGGGCGGAATATCGCAACGGTCGGCGGCGCAGCTTAAACTACTGTACAAAGCGGAAGAGCTGAGTGTCACGTCAGCCCTGGAATCCGGAGACACCCGGTCGAATCGAGAGACACCTCGATAGCGGATCCGAGAAACACCTCGGTCAGGAAGCCGGAGACACCCGGCTGGATCGAGAGACACCTCGATAGCGGATCCGAGAAACACCTCGGTCAGGAAGCCGGAGACACCCGGCTGGATCGAGAGATACCTCGAGTTAATGATCTGGTCGGAGCGTTCGATGGGATCGCAGGACGGGATCCGGTCTCGATGAGCCGGCTCGGCCGGCTTTTATACCCGGTCGGCTGCATTCCATAGTACCCCCTCCAGGTGGGCCGCTTGATTAAGGCGAATGCATTAGACCGAGACAGCAAACGAATGTATGCGTGTAAGCGAGACAGCAAGCGAGTGTATGCGTGCAAACGAGACAGCAAGTGAGTGCGTGCGTGCAAGCGAGACGGCGAGCGTCGAACGGACGAGTGAGCGAGAAAACAGGCGCCAGGCAGTACGAGTAAGCGAGAAAGCGAGCGTATGAATGGGTGCGAGAGCGAGACAGTATGGATGGGAAAGGCAAAAGAAAGAGAAGCATGACTGTATTATACTATATTTGTTAGTAAGGGCGCGTATGCGCCGTTACATCACCCCTTCCCTTTCGGCGCTGTTGTGGCAGTGGAGGGCCCGGCGGTGTCACCTCGGGGTCGG
The DNA here is from genome assembly GCF_025532165.1 of Camponotus vicinus. Classification (NCBI taxonomy): domain Eukaryota; kingdom Metazoa; phylum Arthropoda; class Insecta; order Hymenoptera; family Formicidae; genus Camponotus; species Camponotus vicinus. The sequence goes on along the minus strand of NW_028141967.1, from coordinate 12,745,320 downwards.
AAGCGGCTCGAGCGTACCCGCCCGTTTGGTCCGAACCGCAGGAACCATTTCCCCTCTGGGGTCCAGGCCCGGAATCGGCGGACGACGTAAGCCGCATGGTGCGGTACGGCCAGGGTTACCCCGAGTGCTACGTGTACCTGGAGCGCCGGAGGTCGGGATGTTCCGGGGACCGCGGGGACGGCGTCCCTTGGTGGTGTAGTCTTTGACGGCTCGGCAGCCACGGGGGCGGCGTCCCTTGGCGGAGATGTAGCCACGGTGGCGCATCGAGATGTCGTCGTGGAGGCTCGTGACTGCGGGACTGGCGCCCTTGTATCCCGCCCGGCGGATGCGATACGCCGTCGTTGTGTTGCCGGTACTCGGGGCGGCGGGGTGGTCAGCAGGATGGCCTTCCGACAGTTGACTGCGTCGGATCGCTGGACGACAGTCCCCACCCGCGGTGATTGTCGTCTCTTTTCTGGCGGCGGGTTTGGCGGTGGTTTCTTCGCGCCGAGAAACACCTCGTCGTCGCTGCTGGAAAACTCGCCGAACAATTCACGGAGTCTTTCCTTGCGTGACATCTCGTTATCGCGGCAGATTAGAGCCTGTCTTGATATTCGCACGGAGCGCGTATATTTATACTCGCGTCGGTATGCCTGAAATGCGGCGCGGGTAGTTTTTGCGCGGATTCCATTCAGTTTTACGGCGTACTTGGTACGTGTTTTTCGGCGTGCGGTTTTAAGTCTCGCACGTGGATATGACGGTGCCAGCGCCCTCGGGCGTCGCGCAAGTCTACAATCACCGGTGATACAATTTTGCCGACCTCCAGGGGCCCGGTGAATTTCGGCACTAATTTGGCGTTAAACGTCTTTGATTTATCGGAGAGGGCGTGGTCCTTTTTCCAGACTATTTCCCCGATTCTCGGACGCCAGTCTCGCCTTCGCAGGTTATAATGTTTTTCCTGCCGGTGGAAGGCGCGCGCCAAGTGAACTCGAACCAATTCGTACGCGTCCTGGAGACGACGATGAGCGGTGTCTGGAGCCGCCTGGTTTATGCGCGGTCGTCGGTCCTCTGGATGCGGTCGTGCCAGCTCCCGGCCGTGATTCAGATAGGCTGGCGAGTATCCGGTGGCTTCGTGCCGTGCGGTATTGAAGGCGAATTGCAATACCGCCAGGTGTTCGTCCCAGGTCTTATGATTCTTACCGACGAATTGCGCGACCATGGTTTTTAACGTTCGGTTGGTACGCTCGATGGGGTTACACTGTGGTGTGTACGGCGGAGTAGTACGGTGTTGGATGCCGAAGTTGGTGAGGCATCGCTCGAGTTGAGTTGATTTTAACTGTGTCCCATTATCTGACACAAGGTACTCTGGGCAGCCATGGCGATACACGATTCGCTCTGTGAAGCCTTTGGTGACGTTAGCAGCGGTGGCCTTCCTGAGCGGCACGACTTCTAGCCACTTCGTGAACCGATCCTGCATGGTTAATAGCCAAGTATACCCATGGTTCGAACGCGGTAAAGGGCCGACCAAGTCGATCGCGACTTGCTGCCAAGGCGTGCCCACTGGTGTAGCGTGGAGATTACCGGCTGGTCGCTGTTGTACGGGCTTATGCGCCAAGCAGTTTTCGCAGGAACGTACGTATCGCGCGATATCCCGAAACATGCCCGGCCAGTAATAGAGTTACGCGATACGGGCTATGGTTTTCGCGGTGCCCAGATGTCCAGCTGCCGGGTGATCGTGCATACGTTGCAGCAAGGCTGCTCGTCGGTCGGTCGGGATGCACTCTTTCCACTGATCCTCTGGGTCGGTCTCACGGAAATCGAGCTCGTGGAGGATGTGCCGGAAAAGTTTCCCGTGGCGGATCCGGTAGTCCAGGAAGTCGGCAGGTCGTTCTCGTAACCCGGTAGTGGTCCTTTTGTACCACGGGCATCGTAGTTTGTGGCGCGTAGCGCACACCTCGGGGTGACGGGACAGTGCGTCGGCCACCTGGTTCAGGGCACCTTTTCGATATTTGATATCGAAGTCAAACTGCTGGAGCTCGAATAGCCATCTCCCGAGCCTTCCGGAGGGGGCTTCTAATCGCTGTAACCACCCGAGCGACTGATGATCAGTGATCACGGTGAACCGGTACCCCTCCAGATAATCCCTCATTCGGCGTATTCCCCAAACCACCGCAAGGCACTCCAACTCGGTCGCGCTGTAATTTTTCTCCGCTTGGTTAAGCGTCCGGCTGGCGTACGCGATGACGCGTTCTCCTCCGTCTAGGTTTTGTGTGAGTACAGCTCCAAGACCAAGCGTACTAGCGTCGGTCTGTAGGGTGAACGGCTGGTTGAAATCGGGGCAAGCCAATACGGGAGCGGTCGTTAGCGCCTTTTTAATGCTTCTAAAAGCCTCCTCCTCCGTCGCGGTCCAGGCCCACCGGGCATTTTTGCGCATCAGGCGGGTTAATGGTGCGACCTTGGCCGAGAAGTCCGCGATGAAGCGTCGGTACCACGAAGCGACGCCGAGGAATTGGCGTACTTGTCTCAGCGTGGTGGGCGTGGGCCAGTTAGTGATGGCGCTGACCTTGGCGGGGTCGGTTCGCGGGCCGTCCCGGCAAAAGTGGCACTTTTCGGCGTTCAAGCGCAACTTGGCGTTTCTCAGTCGTTGGAATACCTCTGCCAGATGTTTGAGATGCTCATCGAACGTTTGGCTGGCCACTATAATATCGTCAAGATAGACCAATACGTTGGGCTCGAGTTCGGGGCCCAAGACCGAGTCTAGTAGTCGTTGGAACGTTGCCGGAGCCGAATGTAGTCCGAATGGCATTGTTCGGAACTGCATGAGGCCTTTGCCGGGCACAGTAAACGCCGTGGCGGGTCGGCTATCTGGAGCGAGTGGCACCTGCCAATATCCGTTCTTCAGGTCAAGGGTGGATAGATATTTGGCCCCTCTTAATTTATCGAGCGTAGCGGCGATGTGTGGCAAAGGATACGCGTCCTTTTCCGTTACCGTATTCAATCGTCGGAAGTCGATGCAGAAACGGTGGCCTCCATCCTTTTTTCGTACAACGACCACGGGGGAGCTCCAGGCACTCTGGGAGGGCTCTATGACGCCTTCTTGCTCCATCTTCTCGACTTCGGCGTTGATAATTGCCTGCATAGCGGGGTTCCTGGGTCGGTACCGCTGCTTTATCGGCTGGTCGGTTTTCAGCCGGATCTTATGTTCGATTCGGTCGGTCGGTCCCCGTATCGCTTCGAAGGCGGTGAGCTCCTGCTCCAGAAATTGTTCCAGTCGCTGGTCTTCGTCTGGCGTTCGTGGAGTCAGGCCTTGGGAGATTTCTCCCACGTGTGGTGATGCTGGGGTGGCAGTCATCGGAGGTAATGGTAGGTGTATCCGGAGCCTGGCCCACAGGTCTACGCCGATTAGCACTGGGCAGTCGAGGTTCGGCATAACGTGAAACTCATGGTTCACAGTGCGTCCGGCAGCGGAGATCGGTAGTACGCGCTATGGTAACTGGCGTCCCGTCGGCCAGTGAAGCCTGTTGGCTCACTGTGCACAGTTGGTATCCCTGCCGGCGGGCCAGCTCGGCAATGGCGGGGTTAATGAATGATATCTCCGACCCTGGATCTAGGAGACTCCAATGGTGACGGCCAAGTAGTTGGACTCGAACGTACGGACGGGGCCTAAACCTTATTCGAGTTCTTCGGGACCGGAGACGGCCGCTGTGTCTCCGGCCCGTTGTTGGTTTCTCGATGGCGGATGGCAATCGCGAGTGAAAACACCATCCTTTCCGCATCTCGAGCAGAATTTCTTTGGGGGGCGTTTGCAATTTAGCCGAGTATGGCCGCGTTGCTTACACCGCCAACAACATTCATCGCGGTTGTAGGTGGCGGCTGCGACGGCTGGTCCGGGACTTCGCTTAGCGGCAGACTGTTGCTCCTTGCGGAGTTTCTCCACCTTTTCAAATTGGGCGGCCTTGGCGCTCAGCTCGGCGATATTAGTGGCCTTATTCGACCGAATGTACAACTGGTAATCCGGATTCATGTTTTCGTACAGCTGTTCTAGCTGGTCTTGTTTTGTGTAGCCCCCGGCGCGCCGCATCATGGTTAATACTGCCATGGCGTATTTGTCGAATGTCTCGTCCGGTAGTTGTCGGCGGCCGTCGATCTCTCGCCTTAGCGCGCGTTGGTATCCCGACGACAGGTATTGAGTCCGGAAGGCCTGGCAGAAATCACCCCATGTACCCCAGGCTTCACGGTTAATCCAGTACCACAAGAGCGAGTCCCCTCGCAATAGCTCTGGTAAACCGAAGAGAAGATATTCGTCGGTATAGCCATAGGCTTGGCGGAGTTCGTCGAGGCGTTCGAGGAACGCGAGGGGGTCTTTCCCATCAAAGTGGAGGTTCCACTTTCGGATTTGGTTCAGGACCGTCGCAGGGTCTGGAGCTCTCGGCTCGAGAGCGGTTCTGCGCGGCCAGCCAATGGCTCGTTGCTATCTGTTTTCGGCACCCGCCGTTCCTCCGAATACGTTCGGGTTCTTAGTGACGAACTGTCGTAACCGCCCTCGCAGTGTCTCGGTGTTGCCGGAACTATCGATTCCGTAAGCCTCTAGCTGGGTTTCTAACTCGGTCTTACTTAATCGGGTTATCCAGGTACTCATCGGGATTGATCGCACAAGCCGGAATCTCTACTGGACAGGTCCCTGTTCGGGCGCCATGTAACGCGGTCGCCTTTCTCGACGCTCCGGATCGGCTCGTCGGTTAGCCAGGATTCGAGAGAAGGGGAGAATCAAGCTTGTGCGAACAATGCGGGAAACACTCTTTATTATTATATATATTTACAATATATATTTACAATATGTACAAATGGTAGGTTTGTGTGCGTGGTGTGTGTGTGTATGTGTGTGTGTGTGTGTCGGTGCGGTTGAACGTGTTCGTATCGTAGTGTGTCTGGGATTCGAGTCGCGATTAAATCTAGGCGGTCAGCTATGTACAAGGCAGCATGCAAGCGTGCGCGGACAATTAAAGCTAAGCGGGAAACTAAGGCAGAACGCAAACGCGGGCGGAATATCGCAACGGTCGGCGGCGCAGCTTAAACTACTGTACAAAGCGGAAGAGCTGAGTGTCACGTCAGCCCTGGAATCCGGAGACACCCGGTCGAATCGAGAGACACCTCGATAGCGGATCCGAGAAACACCTCGGTCAGGAAGCCGGAGACACCCGGCTGGATCGAGAGACACCTCGATAGCGGATCCGAGAAACACCTCGGTCAGGAAGCCGGAGACACCCGGCTGGATCGAGAGACACCTCGAGTTAATGATCTGGTCGGAGCGTTCGATGGGATCGCAGGACGGGATCTGGTCTCGATGAGCCGGCTCGGCCGGCTTTTATACCCGGTCGGCTGCATTCCATAGTACCCCCTCCAGGTGGGCCGCTTGATTAAGGCGAATGTATCAGACCGAGACAGCAAACGAATGTATGCGTGTAAGCGAGACAGCAAGCGAGTGTATGCGTGCAAACGAGACAGCGAGTGAGTGCGTGCGTGCAAGCGAGACGGCGAGCGTCGAACGGACGAGTGAGCGAGAAAACAGGCGCCAGGCAGTACGAGTAAGCGAGAAAGCGAGCGTATGAATGGGTGCGAGAGCGAGACAGTATGGATGGGAAAGGCAAAAGAAAGAGAAGCATGACTGTATTATACTATATTTGTTAGTAAGGGCGCGTATGCGCCGTTACACATATAACAATTTAAATAACAACATAATCAAAGATGAAGTCATTAGGGCTTTAATGAATATCAAAAAGAAACTCGTCTCCGGGTATGGACAGTATAGAATACAAAATGTTAAAACTTCTCCCTGCTGAATATATTGATTTAATTACATCAATTTTTAACAGTATTTTCAACATCGGTATAGCACCATCAGAGTGGAGTGTCTATCAAATAATCTTTATAGATAAGAAGGACAAAGAGAGAGTTAGACTTATAGCTCTATCATCGTGTTTTGATAAGCTCATGGAACGGATCATTGCAGAACGTTTCAACTGGTGGGCGGAACATAATGATAAATTTAATCAAAAACAAAATGGCTTTAGAAGAGGAAGATTCTGTGCGGAGAATCTAATAGAACTTACTACATTTGTGAAAACGGGTTTTTTTAACAAAAGAAGTACTATGGCAGCCTTTTTAGATATATCATCAGCGTATGACAATGTATTCTACAGGGTTCTCATCAATAAACTAATAAACGAAAAGTGCCCTAGCAAGATCACACAATTTATCAGCAGTGGATGTACTGCAGAGGGGTCAGCTTTATTGTAGATTCGGAATGTATTGTTAGTAAACTTACATACAGGAGGCTCCCGCAAGATGCAGTCCTTAGCCCTATTTTGTATGATTTTTACACCAATCGAGTGGACTGCGGTGTCCCGCCCTCGATCAAGAGTCTCCAGTTTGCTGATGATGTGGTTATATTGTTCAATGACAGATATTAATAAAATGATCTCTGCTAGAAGAAGCTATTTATTGTATGAGAAATAATCTGGGGAACCTAGGTCCTACGCTACAATCAAAGAAAACCGTCATCCTCAACTTCAATAAAAATGGACACATAGACAAAAAGATTTACATCAACATAAATGAGAATAAAACAAGTTTAGAACGACACGCCAAAGGACCCCGCACAAAACATGGGGAAATTCGGTCCCGGCCAAATTTGATAAAACTGTGCCATTTTGTACTTTGAGTCATGCTGATCAAAAGTTGTCACGGCCGCAACCCGATCCTATGAGCCGTTTTAGAGCTACAGTGGCTCAAAGTGCGAAAATGGGGCCACGCTATAACGCTAGTTGTCTTAGATATAGACTTGTTCTGGGTTCTTATTAATACGTATGTGCAGTGTGTCATGCACTATCCGTTCTCAGATGCCATTAGTACACAGAATTAGAACCCAATCCATTTACGCACTCTCTCACATACATGGGTTATACGGTCACACACACACACGCGCGCGCGCGCGCGCACACGCACACACACGCACGCACGCACAAAAGGGATCAAACATCCGTCACGTCCACGCCGTTGATTTTGGGTAGCGCTGAGAACGGATAGTGCATGACACACTGCACATACGTATTAATAAGAACCCAGAACAAGTCTATATCTAAGACAACTAGCGTTATAGCGTGGCCGCATTTCCGCACTTTGAGCCACTGTAGGTCTAAAACGGCTCATAGGATCGGGTTGCGCTCGTGACAACTTTTGATCAGCATGACTCAAAGTACAAAATGGCACAGTTTTATCAAATTTGGCCGGGACCGAATTTCCCCATGTTTTGTGCGGGGTCCTTTCTCGGTATATGGTTCGACGTAGAATTATCATTCACTAAACATTGTAGTTATGTTAAAGACAGAATGATAAGAGCTAATTTTATGTTTGGATTCTTCAACAGGATCAGCAAAGGTTTAGGAGTCAATACATCTCTTATGCTATATAAAAGCCTAATCAGATCTATTGCAGATTATGGTCCATACCCAGTGAGAAAGCTAATATCAATTCGATGTCGAATCGATATCAATACCGTCAGAATATATCAATGTGCCACATAGAATGCAAACATCAACAAATTTTCAAATTTCGATCTTTTCTCGATATATCTCTGTAAGATTTATATTTTAAAATATAATTGATTAGTTAAATAAGCTAATTTTTCAAAAATTGTTATAATTAGTACTAAAGCTTGCAAAATCAATTATATGATTCTATGGCACATTGATATATTCTGATCGTATTGATATCGATTCGACATCAAATTGATATTAGCTTTCTCACTTGGTGTGTCTTCATGCCTATGAGAGGAGATAATCGTCTTAAAATCGAGCGAGCCCAATATATGGGCCTGAGAACTGCCTTAGGATATAGAAATTCTACTCCTACTAATGTTATAACGGCCGAATCCAAAGTCATGACCATGGCCGACAGGGCTGGATTTCTGGCCAGAAATAATTGGCTACCATACTATTAAAGAACACTATTAATAAATATACACAAATGAAAACAAATATCGATATAAGATTCCATGAAAATTATCGTCTATTCTGTCGGAAACTTGGAAGGAATGCAACAAACACGTAAAAGTCTTGGCTACAGCGAAAAAATTTGAAGTTTTTTCCAACGATTTTTGGACAATTAGGGTCGTCCCAATTGCGCACATTCCCGATCGGACACAGACCCCATCGGACACAGACCCGATTGGACACATGCTTTCGCCATGTGCTTTTAATGCGAAACGAAGTCTATTATTGTACGGTTCCACATGGGTTTGCAACTTTACACGCCAAATGAGTTCAATTCACACCGCCCTGTATTTTCAGTGCGAAACGAGGTCTATTATTGTACGATTTCGAGTGGCGCCCGTTTGACCACGTTAATATTGACCACGATGATATTGATCACGTTGATATTGACCACGTTGCGATTGACCACAGTCCCGATTGACCACGTTAATATTGACCATGTTGCGATTGTCCACCTTGCCTACCGGCGGGGTGGTTGCGGGAGGGGGCCCGAAAGCCCCCTTGCACCCCGCCCGCGCGTGTGTGTACATATATGGTCAATATCACCGTAGTCAATATCAACGTGGTCAATATCAACCGTGGTCAATCGAGACTGTGGTCAATCGCAACGTGGTCAATATCAACATGGTCAATATTAACGTGCCCAATATCATCGTGGCCAATATCATCATCAATCGGGATCGTGGTCAATATCAACTGTAGTCAATTGCAACGTGGTCAATATCAACGTGGTCAATATCAACACGTGGTCAATATTAACGTGGCCAATATCATCGTGATCAATCGGGACCGTGGTCAATATCAATTATGGTCAATCGGGACCGTGGTCAATATCAACTGAGGTTAATCGCAAAGTGGTCAATATCATCGTGGTCAATATTAACGTGGTCAAATGGGACGCTCCCTAGGATTTCACATAGGTTTGTATCCGATCGGGACTGTGTCCGATCGGGTCTGTGTCCGATCGGGAATGTGCGCAATCGGGACTCACTGTTACAAATAATATAAATATTGATGAGGAGAACGGAAAGAGATACAAAATAGACTTCAACGAGAACCAAATAATTACTTTTTTCAAAGGACAACACAATCTTCAAGACAACTTAACTGTCATCTATACTGATGGGTCTAATTGTAAAAGGGACGAATCCATATCAGTAGGCAGCGCATATTACATAGAATCAGAAGAAATGGTATATACTATGAGCCTCAATAAAAATGCATCTATCTTTACTGCCGAGGCCTGCGCTATAGCCAAGGCTCTGGTCTGGATCCATGAGAAAGGAAATAATGAAGATGTCTTAATTTTCATAGACTCGCTTAGTGTCATCCGTGTTCTCAAAAACAATTGCATCAATGTGAAAGAAGCCACTAATCAAATACCTAATAATCTCCTTAAAATTCCTATCACTGACTTTAGAGAAACATTTAGAAACGACATGTTCAATAAGACTAATGACGAACTCAAAAAACAATTTAAATTTAAAGGTAAAAGGTATTATGAAAAATTCTGTGATGAGAGTGTAAGATATTCATGGTTCGCAGGTATTAATCTCCCACGAAAATTTGTCACTATGTTCAATCGTATTAGATCAACCATTACAATCTTAATGAGTCATTGGCCAGAAAGGAATATAACGCATCACCGAGATGTGGATGTGGACATGAAGTGGAAGATATAAATCATTTTGTGTTCGCATGCACTACTTATGATGAAATTTGAATAAACTTTAACTTAAATCATAAATTAAATATGATAGGTGCTAGTAGCCCTGATTGCGTGTGACACTGGCTAAACAAAGAAGAAATTAAAACATTAAAAGTAGTATATGATTTTATTGTAAGACAGGCAGAATTACCCAATAAGCAATTTTCGCGCAAATTGCCAGCAAATTGACGACAAATTTGATCAAAACTTGGCAGCAAATTGGCATCAACTATGTCCGCAATACGCTCGTGTTTTGCTGGCAAATCTTGCTGACAAAACCTGAGTGCAAATTGGTAGCAAAAGTTCGAGCAAAGCTTGTTGACAAGATTTAACGACAAATTGGCGACAAATTGTGAGCAAATCTTGCTGACATAACCTGACAGCAAATTGATGGCAAATCTCGAGCAAAGCTTGCTAATGCTTGACGTCAAATTGTCGGCAAATTGTGAGCAAACCTTGACATTCCGAAGCCATTTTATGGATATTTAATTTTTAGTTTCTAATTTTTTTTCTTTAAATAATTGAAATTATTTATACGTAGAAAAAACTTTATTTTATTTTATAAATATAATATTGTATTATATACAAGTTTTTTATATTCAAATACACATATCCCTAACAGCACATGTAGATACTGAGAACTTGTATGTATTATATGTATATATATTCATATATGTAGTATATCATATAGTATATTCATATATGTAATAGGAATATTTTTAATAAATGCAGTAAACGCAGACACACTATTTCTCATTTTAATTTCAAATAATCTGTTTAATATTCTGAATCCCAACAAGGAATCCAGATTACTAAACAAATGAAAAATTTTAAATTAAGTCAGTTTATTATAAATTAAACTGACTAAAACGAAAAAAAGAAGAAACTTTGGAACTCATGTTAGTACCAGTCCTTTATGTCCATTTCATCAAAAATTAAGTACGAGTTTGGTGGCGCGCGTAGCGGCAAAATGAAGAAACACATGCAATATTATAGAGTATCCTGAAAATATACGAGAAAGAATATACTAATACGAGATATTCAAAGTATATTTTAAGAATATATGAAAAATAATATACAACAAGAGATGTTATAGGAATATTCTCAGTATATTACATCTGTAACGTATATTTACAGTATGAGTATAGAATATTCGAATGATATCATGTGCTGTGTGGATATATATATATATATATATATATATATATATATATATATTATAATTTATTATAATTAATTATAATATATACAGGGTGTCCGATTCGTGAGGGACCAAACGAAAAGTGATGATAGATTGGGTCAAACTAAGAAGAAAAGTCCTCTACCATTTTGCAAAATTCGCAATAATTATTAAGTAATAAGCAAAAATGTCACATGAAGGTTACCTTTAATTTTTTAAATGGAACCCCCTATTTTTTATTATGTATTCTTATAGCTTATCTAGAGAACTTTCCAAAACACTATAATTAAGTACCTTTTCATTAAGTACTTTTCGAGTTATAAGGCTTGAAATAATTTCTTAATTTTACATAAACCATAAAATATCTAGTAAAATATTCATTTTTCGATTATCTTACCTTAATACTTTTATATACAAAACAATGAGAGGAATCAATTGGTGTAAAGAAAAAACATAGCTGTTTTTAAGAAAAAATATGTAATTGTTAATTGCAAATTACATATTTTTTCTTCGAAACAATTATGTGTTTTCTTTACACCAATTGATTCCTCTCATTATTTTGTACATAAAAATATTAAGATAAGATAATCGAAAAATGAATATTTTACTAGATATTTTACGGTTTATGAAAAATTAAGAAATGATTTCAAGCCTCATAAACTCGGAAAGTACTTAATGAAAACTAACTTAATTATAGTGTTTTGGAAAGTTCTCGAGATGAGCTACAAGAATATGCAAAAGCATATAGGGTGTCCCATTTAAAAAGTTGGAGGTAACCTTCATGTGACTTTCAGGTGAATTTTCAAGGTCAAACTAATGGCACCATCTTATGTCCTCCTTGAAACCATACAACTTTTGTCTGAAATATTTTTGTCTTAAACTTACGGATTTTGAGATATTTCAGTGCGTAGATTAAAATGGCCTACCCTGTATATACAGGGTGTCGCAGACCACCCGTATCAGCCGAATATCTCAAAAACTGAGCGCAGCAGACAAAAATATTTCAGACAAAAGTAAGGTTTCAAGTAACGCATTACATAGCGATATCAGTATGACCTGGAAGAGTGTTGTCAAGGTCACGTAAAGGTCACCTCCAACTTTTTAAATGGGACATATGCTTTTGAAAATTGTTGTAGCTCATCTCGAGAGCTTTCCAAAACACTATAATTAAGTTAGTTTTCATTAAGTACTTTCCGAGTTATGAGGCTTGAAATCATTTCTTAATTTTACATAAACCGTAAAATATCTTGTAAAATATTCATTTTTCGATTATCTTACTTTAATACTTTTATGTACAAAATAATGAGAGGAATCAATTGGTGTAAAGAAAACACATAATTGTTACGAAAAAAAAGATGTAATTGGTAATTGCAAATTACATTTTTTCTTTCGAAACAATTATGTGTTTTCTTTACAATTGGAATATCGATATTTTCTTACATCTGATAAATGTATAATATATTTATTAGTTAAAAAATATATTAAATAGATTAATATTTATCAGTTAAAAAATATGTGTGTAATATAAAAAGCTATAAGGGAAAAACATTTAACGCTGTCGCACGCATTGAGATATCGAGAAGCGAGCAGCATCGCGCGTCGCCTGTCTTTCGTTGCCAGCTTGGTAGGAAGGAGACAGAAGACTGTATTCTGTCCTCTTCTACTATCCGAAGCTAGCCGAAGCGCCGAGCTCACATGTACGCTTACGCTCACCTCCTCATTACCCCCTCCACGCCGTGTTGCATGTTGCTTGCGGCGGAGATCTGGCAGCTTTGGTTCAAGCGCGAGTTGAAGTAGAAAGGATGTGCTATAGAAATGCACAATGGACACATTTACACGAGAGACAGTTACGTGACTTTCCACGCCTAACGTTAAAATATTTACGAGATTTGACTATTGGTACATTTCATGTTCGTCTAGCAAGATCTTATATTCAAGATAAGATGCAGCGTGATGCACAAGAAGAATTTCAATTGTATTCGTTGTTTAACAAACAAGGTTTCATAACGGTGCGAGTGTTTTCACGATTCCGTAATGCAACAAAACATCAAATATTTATAGCTTACGACATAAGAGATGCAGATAATATAGATGATGAGAGGGAGGCGATTTTTGGTTATTACTGCACCTGTAAGTCAGGCGCACGGACTGTGGGTACATCTGCACATGTACCCAGCGTTTTGTGGTATTTAGGATATGCATGACACCAGTCCAATATTCGTTATCCCTCTTCATCATTATTAAACACAATATTAGATGCGGCTCAGAGACCACCGCAACAGGATCCAAATAATGAGTAATACACAATAAGATCATTTATTTTATTAACCCACCCACCCACCCACACACACACACACACACACACACAGCAGAGAGGGTTTGGAGTCAAAAAATACTACGGGAGTGACGAACCGTGGAGTCCTTATCTCTGCTGTGACACAAAGATTTTTGTGGAAGATTTTTGTTCACGGAGCTTTTTAAGGTCATTCAAAATTCAAAAATAATGTCACCAGCTAACAGATTTTGTAAAATCCTACTATTTTTGTTTCAAATATTTTTCCAAAAAATCAATACTTTCCGAGATTTGACTATTCGGCAGCCCGAATTTTTCATGTTTGACTGGTTATAACTCGATAACTGTCCATTATTGAGCTTTGTGCCCATTACATCTTTTGTTCAGTAGGTCATAAGCTACAACATATGAAAAAACCAATTGATTTTGCCGGGATAGATTTTCCATATGATTAGTGCGGGGTTCTTTACGATTCCAGCACCTTGGTGCTTGTTTGAGTCCATATAAGGACTTATTTAAACGACATACGACACTATCATTGTTGCGACGTTTTTCTTCTGGGACGACTAAACCCTCTGGTATTTTCATGAATATTTCTTCTTCTAGCTCGCCATAGAGGAAGGCTGTACACACATCAAACTGAGTAAGTTCGAGATCTTCTTGGGTAACTCGAGCCAGGAACATCCTGAGGGTGTCGTATCTCACGACTGGAGCGAAAGTTTCGTTGTAGTCGATGCCTTGTCGCTGAAGAAATCCTCTGGCACATAGGCGTGCCTTGAATCTGTGTTTGTCCTCCGACAACCTGGGTAATAACTTAAAGACCCACTTCGAATCGATGATTTTCATTTCGTCCTTTTTCTTTACTAACATCCACGTCTCGTTTTTGTTATGAGCTTGCAACTCCCTTTCGATTGCAGCCGCCCATTCTTTTCCATTTGGACCGTTGATTGCCTCACGATACGTCTCCGGAATTTTGTATTCCGCGAAGTCCACATTGTATCTTTGCGGTACTCTTAGTGACGTGCGATCTCGTAGTTGACGTTGATTACCAGCCGCTACACGTTGCTCATCTTGTTCTTCTTCTCTTCTTCTTTGGAATGCTGGTTCGATGTCTTCGAGATCAGCCTCTTCGTCGTCATCTCCATCGTCGTCATCATTAGTTTCGATGACTTCATCAGCTTCTCGCTCAGCCTCAGTTTTTCCTAGAACGAGCACTCTGTCATCCGGACTTGCTTCATTTGCGCTCTTTGTGCTCAGCGTCTCGTCAAATACTACATCTCTTGACACGGACACCTTCTTTGACACAGGATCATAGAGACGATAGTTCGATGACTCTCCTTGGTATCCCACCAATATCAGTTTTTTTGCTTTGTCATCGAGTTTCTTTTGCAACTGTTTTGGCACATGTGCGTAAGCGGTAGACCCGAAAATCTTGACGTGTTTCAGATTTTCAGATCGATTCGAGTTTCCTTCCAGTCCACATTTCAAAAGGAGTTTTGACGTTTTTTCGACTTGAATGAGTAGTACGATTAAGTACATGCCGATTAAGTACTGCCGTGCTCACGGCCTCAGCCCACAGATTTTTAGGAAGACTTTTCGCTCGCATCATTGTGCGAGCACACTCCATAATCGTTCTGTTCGTTCTTTCTGCTTTTCCATTTTGTTGAGGAGTATGCGGCGCTGTGTTTTCCATGATGATTCCATGTTCTTCAAGATATTCGTTCATTTTTGCATTTTTGTATTCCCTTCCATTGTCCGAGCGTACTATTTTTATCTTCTGTCCAAACTTGTTTGCTATTATATTTTCATAAAGTTTGAATTTTTCCAGTACTTCATTTTTGTGTTTTAAAAAATAAACGTAGCAAAACCCTGAGGCATTATCTATGAAAGTCACGTAGTAACTTGCACCGCCCAGAGACTCGACTTCGATTTTGCCGCATACATCAGTATGCACACACTCGCCTGGTTTTGTGTTCCGCTTGTCTGGCCTTTCTTTGAACGGCAGCCGATGAGATTTTCCGTACTGACACGGTTCACAGATGAATTTTTCTGCTTTCTTTATTTTTACATCGTCAACAAGACCGTTCCGCACCATGTCACACAATGCGTGACCACCAACGTGTCCGAGTCTTTCATGCCACACTCTTAAATCAGTCTCTGAAGTATTTACTTCACTAGCGACTTGTGGTTGTATCACTCGAAAGAACATGCGATAGATCGCATTTTGCACCAACTGCCATTAATTGTTTATCACGAGAAATTGTTACTTGATTAATATCAAACTGGACTATATAATCTTTTTCGATACATGCACCCACAGAAAATAGATTCTTGCGTATGCTTGGCATATAGAGTACACCTTCGATGCGTCCTTTACTCCACCGGCCGTTGACAAATTTTTCGACATGTATTGTGCCCCTTCGACTTTACACTCACCGTCATTGCCGAGGACCACTGTACCGCCTTGACTAAGACGAAAATCATCGAATCATTCTCGTCGATAGGATATGTGTTGTGAAGCTCCACTGTCGGTAAGCCAAGCGTCTTCCTTACCGATCGCAAGAAATTGGTGCACTTGTTCGGCTGACATTCCATTGTCGGTACAACAGGCGTCTCCATCGTTGATGACCACAAATGCACAGTTCCGCGATCCACTTCCGTCGCGTTTATCTTTATGAGATTTCTTCTTCTTCAATGGGCACTCACGCGCAAAGTGTCCTTTTTTTTGCACTTAAAGCATTCAACATCCTTCTTTGAGAACTTATTTTTCGGGGTTGACTGCGATTTGCTCTTCGCACCACCACCTTTTACTGCGGCTAATGCTTCTGTTGCGTGCGTCACTTCCTCCTGCGAGTCGTGCTTCCTCTCGAATGAGCCTTTCAGTCAGTGATGCGCTGTTGTGGGAATAAAGTCGCGCATGCGCACTAGCAAACGCTATGAATTCTCAGTAACGTATGTATTTTGATGAAATATAAGGTATCGTCAGATTCCCTTAAGTGCAAAAAAAAAATACTAAGTTGCAAGGAGAGAAGAAAATTTCTATCAAAGAAATCAAATACATTAAATATAATAATGCTTTGTATATAACATATTACGCGTTATTACGGCTACTGAAAAACGCGAGAAAACTATGTGGGAAAGGACCTTTTATGCGCACCTAATGTTGCATCTAGATACATATGTGGTATCAGCTATGACGTAAGCTTACGCATGCGCATAGAGGCTCTCGCGTGGGAAAAAATCCCACGACAGCGCATCACTGCTTTCAGTTAGATTTTCTATGATCTGTCTATGCTCTTTTACGTTGTTTCACACGGTCTGAAACGTACTGTATTTCGGTGCCAGACTCGCAAGGATCTTCGTCATGACCGTGATGTTCGTTACTGGTCCGCCGATATATTTCATCTGCTGCGCCATATTTTTCACACGCGCCACGTGTCGCACAATCGAGTCTCCCGCCGGCATCTTGTATTTATGAAATTTTTGCATTAGAAACAATTTCTTTGACGAAGATTTTTGCTCGTGAACCCGGCACAGAGCATCCCACATTTCCTTAGTCGTTGTACACGTTATCAGAGACTCAGGTTACGACATTTCGACGGACGTCGAAATTAGCACCATAGCTTTAGCATTGTCTTTTCGCCACGTGGTGGCCGCCGGCGACGATGAGTCCGCCGACATAACTCTGGAGCCGTCTACAACATCACTCACTCCCGCAGCTACAAATACCGCACTCAGTTGGAATTTCCAACTCAGAAAGTTCGAGCCGTCTAGTTTTTGTACGTGTCACACAGTCACCTCCTCTGACATTTTATAACACTACAAGTTAGCACACACTGCTTTGTGCGAAAATTAGTCGCCACGTGTTCGATCTTCTCGAGAGTTCCTGATCACTCTTTCGCCACTTTTTGCACAGCCAGAGTGTCTCAGCCCATAACCTGTTGGTTATTATGAACGAAGCAGGATATTTAGTTCAGTGGCGAAAGACAAGAGAAACAGTTTAAGATTCAATTAACACACTTTATTAATGAAAATAGCTTATGCGGCACAACACGTGCTCGCCGGCTCGAGCGACTTCGAACAAGTGAAGGGCTCAGAGAGAAATTGACTGGTGGCGCGAACGGAAAAACCCGCTCAGGAACTTTCTAGACGGTTCCAGCGGTTGCGCACGCATACGCGCGAATTACAAAGAAATACGAAAACCAATTACTCAATACTGTCTTTATACTCGATTTCCTCGAACTATTATTCGTACGGTAAAAATGTATATAACCTAAAATATTTATCTCTGTAAGATCTAAAACTTTGATCTAAAACATTTATCATGATTTTCCATATTTACTGAGATAAACGTAAAAAACTATAATTTTTATGCGTTTTTCATAGTTTTCACCATGAAAATCAAATAGTCGCCAATTTTCACTATGATATTTGTAATTAGCGCGTCAAAATACGTAGGAATACTGAGTTTCGAAAAAATTTGGAGTGAGTACTTTTCGGAACTACACCCTTACAAATCAAAATTGTTTTAATTTTTTTATCGACACATTCAATCATATCAACGAAATTGAGGTTGTGTTACAAACTTAGCTTGTATTCCACCAGGTGTCACTAGTAGAATTGGTTCAGTTTTATGAAATAAATCCGTTCCCCTACCACGAATTTTCGCTTCATGCTCCTTCCTAGTATTCTTTATTCAATGGTTCCATCCTTAGACATACAGCATGGACTGCGCCATCCGTATGAAAAAGTGATCGTCGAAAATGAGAAGGATAAGACGCGAAGACGGCCAATCTCTGTCATTTTCTAACAACATTGTAATATTGGTTTTCCGGGCCCCGAGCTTAAAATTTTTTTTGAACAAGAATTGTAAAAAGGATTAAGCCAAATAAAAAATTAGAAACATTTTATTACTAAACAATAATATAATTTTATTCAAAATAAAGTATTATTTATTGATTTTTAAATAAAACAATTTTTGTATTTTTAGCTCTTATTCTAATTTCTTCTGGAAAATTAAGTACTTTCGTGAGTTAAACGAACATCAAAAAACTTATTTAAACTTTTTTAGTCAGAAATTTTTGATGATTTTTGAACAATTTTCTTTATTATTTAAAAATATATAAGGAATTCTCTGCATTGTTTTCTCAATCAGAACATTCTTAACATTTTCTATTTTAAAAATTTCTGTTTCTCTTAAAGTGCGCTCTGCGATTAAACATATTTTAATAACATCCGCAGAAGCCGAAATTAGTTTATCTCTATTTTTAATTTTTTGTAAAGAAGACAAAGTTTGATCAGTTGTTAGTAACTTTTTACAAGCTAAACATTTAGTCAATTTAAAAATCTTATAAACTATAAAACCCGCTTATGTGCTACAATCTCTTTAACATATCATTGATTAACATTATGGAAGACCGCAGGAATATTATAATTATGCTCTAATAACATTGGAAAAATATAATTTCCAATTGCACTTTCATTTGTACTTTATTCATCAAAATTTGATACATCTAAATTAAAATTATTGGAAAAGCAAACTTAATTTTCTGCATTTCTTGATGCATTCATATACATTTCTGATCAGTTAATATTTTTTGCAATAGTGATGGTATTTTTTCCTTTGGTTATTTTTTCTTTTATAAGATTTTAAGTATACAAAATACAAGTATCATCTTTCTTAAGGTTCGGCTGGAGTATCTCCGTAAAGTTGGCCGGTCAACATTAACTTTTAAAACTTTTTTATTGACGAATCGATTGTTGGTCGTTTGTTGCTGATTGTTGGCTTAATTACAGCGTTTGTTGGTTAGGTTAGTTTTGTTGGTTATTTTTTTTGAGAAAACGAAAATAAAATTTTGCGTGGTTAGGAGAAATATAGATTCTTTATCATTTTCGTTTGAAAACCAGTTAAATCGATGCGCAATCGTTTGTTGGTCACGGATAAATTAATTAAAACGTTTGTTGGTTATTATTTGCCTTGGAAAATGAAAATAAACTAATGCATTCCGATGGAGCCGTTTGATACGATATGAAGTTGGCTTAAGAACTTGTGGTTTTAAGCGCAGAACTTATGGTTTTAAGTGCAGAACTTTATTATTATAAATTAACTAATTAGAAACATTATTTGTTAGTTCTGAAATTAAATATCAAACTAATTTTGTTAGTAAAAATATGTTAAATACATATGTATTATTGAACGCATTGTGAGAACCACGTCTCTTTTTTTATTTCTGACTCGGATAATTCAAGTCCATGCGGTACGAAAGCCTTAGCATATGTGATTGTACCCAGATCGTGTAAATATTCTTATTTCTGTTACATTTACATAACAGTTCCAAAGTATCGTGTGACTTTTTTTTCTATAATCTGTGTCACCTGACTATAAAAAATAAAATTTATGTATATCGTTTTTTATCTATTTGCAAATAATTTTGATGATGAGATTTTTGCGAAATGACACTAACACAATACATAAATCGAATAATTTTCAATCATTAATTGGTGTAAAGAAAACACATAATTGTTTCGAAAGAAAAAATGTAATTTGCAATTAACAAATTACATTTTTTTTTTTTTCGAAACAATTATGTGTTTTCTTTACACCAATTGATTCCTCTCATTATTTTGTATGTAAAAGTATTAAGGTAAGATAATCGAGAAATGAATATTTTACAAGATATTTTACGGTTTATGTAAAATTAAGAAATGATTTCAAGCCTTATAACTCAAAAAGTACTTGAGAGAAAAATATTTTTTTATAGTGTTTTGGAAAGCCCTCGAGATAAGCTACAAGAATATGTAATAGAAAATAGGGAATTCCATTTAAGAAATTGACGGTGACCTTCACGTTACCTTCAAATGACTCTCCAAGGTTAAATCAGTGATACCATCTTATGTCCCCCTCCGAACCATACAACTATTGTATGAAACATTTTTCTGTATCTCTCTTAGTTTTCCAGATATCCGCCTGGGGCGATTAAAATGCCCCACCCTGTATATATATATATATATATATATATAATTATTGTTATAAACAGTACAAATAAACACTGATTATATGTCTATTATTATTATGCACATACGCATACATAATAAATAAATGAACAGATTCAGAAAGATGAAAGAAAAGAAGAAGAAAAAGAGAAAGATCTGGTAACACTGGCAATGAGCATAAAGTATCGATAAAGAAAAATATTATAGTTTGCTCAGTATTTAGTGATGCAAAATGCTAATGATTAATTTATATTGTTATGGCCCTGTATTCCCGTGCCGCGATGTCATAAGATCATCTCCGAGACGACGTGTGAATAATCGTCTCAGAGATGATTTTCTCCTAACATCGTGGCATGAGAATACAGAGCCGTAATAATATATTGCTTGTTGATGTTTATAACAATGCTCGCTCGCTCGCTCTCTTTCTATTTCTTTCTCTTCTCTTATCTCTTTCTCTTCATCTTTCTCTTTGTCCATTTATACATTGCATATAATAAATATGTGCATATAATAAATAGATATACAGGGTGTCCGATTCCTGAGAGACCAAACGAAAAGTAGTGGTAGATTGGATCAAATTGAGAAGAAAAGTTCTCTACCATTTTGCAAAATTCGCAATAATGATTAAGTTATAGGCAAAAATGTCTCAGCGCATGAGAAGCGATCTGTCTACCGCTTCTTATACTCTGAGAAATTTTTGCCTATAACTTAATAATTATTGCGAATTTTGCAATATGGTAGAGGAATGTTCTTTTCAGTTTGACCCAATCTATCACCACTTTTCGTTTGATCACTTAATAATCACACACTACAAGCGGTTTACCGCTTCTCATGTACCGAGACATTTTTGCTTATTTTTTAATAATTATTGCGAATTTTGCAAAATGGTAGAGGACTTTTCTTCTCAGTTTGACCCAATCTACTACTACTTTTCGTTTGGTCACTCAGGAATCGGACACCCTGTATAATATGTGTATTTGTGCTGTATGTAACAATAATTCTGAATCAATTATGATATTATGACATTACTAACCTTTTAAACCATGCTCCCTTTTTGCACAATCTGTGAACAGAGGGAGGCAAGCGGTCATTGTATTTGTCTGCTCCCATTATACACTATACTATATATAATAAATATGTAAATATCACTAAAAATATCACTGAAAATATCACTGTATACAATATCACAGTACACTAATCGACACGTTATAAGACGTAACAGTCGAGTCGCGCTGCTTACACGTATGTAGACAATGAGTTATCCCGCGCAAATATGTATATATATGTAATTGCGCGCGCATGATTCCGCTAATTACTACATTTATACATTCCGCTAATTACTACGCGGTATGTATGCACTACTGCTATTGCGTGGTACGTATGTACTACTGCTACCGCACGAATATGATGTATCTTATATATATTTCTTACAGTTTTTCATTATTAATTTGTTTAAAATTATTAAAAAATAATAAATTGGGAAATTAAATATCAAACTAATTTTGTTAGTAAAAATATGTTAAATACATATGTATTATTGAACGCATTGTGAGAACCACGTCTCTTTTTTTATTTCTGACTCGGATAATTCAAGTCATGCGGTACGAAAGCCTTAGCATATGGGTGCGTTCCGAATTACGCATGTAACGCATAGACTGCATTACTGTTGCGCGGCGCTTCGAAATCGTTCCGTTTTATCAATGCGCATGAAGCGCTTTAGTTATTCGGAACGGTTGTATGCGCATTCTGTGCGTTACAATTTAAAAATGGACGCCATGCAAAACATCAAGAAACGAATTTCAGTAATTGCAATGTTTTCGTTGAAGTTTTTAATAAAAAATGATGAAAGTGACAGTTCCGAATCGAGTGAAAACGAAGATGATAGTGAAAATGAAGATGAAAATATATCTCTAAATGATATGCAGACGTTGTTCTCATTACTAATAGCAGATAAAGTACGTGGAGAACAAATTGTAGTTGAAAAAATTACAGATTACGTCGATCGTGTGATTCCTAATTACACTAATGTCATATTCAAAAAACATTTTAGGTAAGTATTTCAACATAAGTGTCAAGTTAATATTTTTTAGTTTTATTAAATTCATTTCACTTATATTATAATCTAATATTTTAGGTTGTATCCGACTACATTTGAAATGATTTTATCATTGATTGGACCAGCACTAAGTGCTACAGGTACCACAATTGGTAGAAAACCAATTTCAGCAGAGAAGCAATTGTATATTGCTCTATGGTTTATGGCTACTCCTGATTCATACAGGTATGTAAAATTATGTTCTATACTCGTGTAACCACCATTACATTTATTTTTTACTGGATAACACTAGGGACCATTCCAGAATACATTGCAAATATCCCGTTGCCAGTTGCCAAATCACTGCAATCCATTAAGCTAGTTTGACGCTAATTGGATCACAATAGTTTACCAACTGGCAATGGGACATTTATAACGTATTCTGGAATGGTCTTAAGTGCTATATTGCATTCAATTGACATCATCTCTTGTAGCTAGTGCCGAATTTCTGCACCAAAATAAAACACATTACCGTCATATAATGAACACCAATGCGGCCAGTGAAAAACTCGGTCAAATTGTTTTGTAACAAGTTTCTCATTGTTTACTTTTTGGATAGTTACAGATCCATTTGTGTCAAATTTGGAGTTGGCAGAGCAACTGCTTTTAGGGCTGTAAGACGTGTTACCTATGCACTTCATTGCATTGCACCTCGATTTATACAGTGGCCCAAAGACGTTGTTGCCGCCGATGTCATGGAACGTTTCAAAAAAACTTGTGGCTTTCCAAATGTTATCGGTGCTATAGATGGAACACATATTAAAATCCGAGCTCCACCAGTTGATGCAGCTTCTTACATAAACCGAAAAGGTTTTCCATCCTTAAATGTTCAATTAGTATGTGATTCACGTGGCCTCTTTACACACTGCTATGCAGGAGAAGTAGGATCGATTCACGATGCTCGAGTTTTTAGAAACTCTCCAGTAGTACGTTTTCTAGAGATGCCTGACGTATACTTCCCTAATGATTCTCATATTATCGGAGATGCTGCATATGCAATTCATCCGCACTTATTAGTCCCATTTCGATACAATGGCCATTTGTCAAATCGACAAAAAAATTTTAATTATTGTCTATCATCAACAAGGATGGCAATTGAACGTGCGATTGGACAATTAAAAATACGTTTTAGGATATTATTAGATTGTCTACCACTGACAGATGTTAAAAAAATTCCAGAATTCATCATAGCCTGTTGCGTGTTACATAATATTTGCATATTACAAAATGATATAATGATTGTTAGCGTCCAACATTATGAATAAGTACAGGCACTTGTTCGTAACAATAACACAGAGATGGGAAATGCTAAAAGAATGAGAATAACGAATGAATTGCAAATGAAGCTCAATTGATTAATAATAAATATTTAATATTACGAAAGATTTTATATTATATTTTATAAATAAACATTTTGGTTAATAAATAGACATTGGTTATGTTTAACTTTTAGTTTCAGTCTTATATTATTCAGTCTTACATTTCGTTGTGAAAAATCAATTATAAATAGCATTTTTAAATTATTGTATATGTTTGTACTCTTGACATTTTAAAAAATAAAAATTTTCTCTTAAAAATACTTGAAAAGAGCGTTTAAACGAAATTCCTTGAGACCTATTGCTCATAAACAATAATATCACATTATATTAAACAACAATATAACTTAACATTACATTAAACATTACATTAAACTTTGAGGAAAATTAACTTAAAACTCTTAAAATAAAAATATGAACTTTATATTAATATAAACTTAAAATAAAATATTAAACAAAATAAAAAATTAATATAAAATAAACAAGTAATAATGCTTAACTTAAAAAACGTATTCTTTACATAAGTCTAGAACAATATAAACTATATTTGATTAAGAAATTGTTGCAATATCGAAACTAATGACTTCTGTATGTCCATTTGCTCATTATGTTTTCTGTCACGTTCTATTCTTTTTTCTTCGAGTATCTTTTCCCTATTTGCTTCTCGTCTCTTCATTTCTTCTTTTCTTTCTTCTTTTTCTGTCGCAATATTGTCTAAGAACTCTTCCATAATGTTTTCGACTCGTCTTCTCTTTTTTGGCGGACCTATAATAGATAACACAAAAACGTTAGTATACTATGATAAATAACTGAATTAAATTAATTTTCTCAATCTTGCTTGCACATTTTGTACTTTTGTTAGAAATGGGTGCTTTCCATTTAGCGACACAAGTCGACATAAGTTTCTATTTTTTTTCAGTGAATAATAACAAACAAAGATAGAATGACACTTGTGTCGACTTGTGTCGCTAAATGGAAAGCACCTAATGTATATTGATGTATTAAACAAGTCAAAAATCATTTTTAAATCATTCTTATTGTGATGAGAGCACTTTACAATACAACATATTATTCCGAATTATTGATGTAACCTACTAACACGAAAGTACAAAAACTTACTTTTCGATTTAGGAGATGAAATGTCAGAAGACGAAATCTCAGGAAGTGAAAACGACATTCCTTCCTGATTTGGGTCTGATGGACCATCACTTGTGGCAATTGCAGGAGGCCTAATGGACGCTTTGTCACCAAATAATGAGTCCATAACCTAGTGCATAATAAGAATAATGTATTAAATGATACACAAATATATATTGCACACTTATAAATGTCGCATACAATAAAATGTGTGTGTATGTACATATAAAACGTACAGAAAAAAATGCCCACGAATTTCTATTATTGCCGCTTTTCTTGTTCATATCAACAATATTTTTGTAAGTTCTCTTCAAGCCAGACATTTTCGATGTACATTGTTGTGCTGTTACTTCATAGGCAGGATTAATTTTGTTCATTTCAGCAGCAATTTCAGCCCAAATTTTGTTACTGCGCTTGAAACCACTTGAGAACTCTTCCTCCTTTTCTCTATACATTTCAATTAATAGAAGTTGCTTTGTCTGGCCATGTGAACATTTTTAACTTATCTAAAAATTAAATTACAAAGTAAATAGAAATTAAAAAAAAATATCAATATTATACAGGGTGACCCATTTTAACTTAGGCAGCCAAATAACTCGAAAAATAAGCAAGATAGAGAAAAATGTTTTAGACAAAAGTTGTATGGTTTCGAGGGGGCCATAAGATGGTATCATTGGTTTGACCTTGAAGAGTCATTTGAAGGTCACGTGAAGGTCACTTCAATTTTTTTAAATGGAACATTCTATATATTTTTGTACATTCTTGTAGCTCATCTCGAGAGCTTTCCAAAACACTATAATTAAGTACATTTTCGTTAAGTACTTTTTGAGTTATGAGGCTTGAAATAATTTCTTAATTTTACATAAACCGTAAAATATCTTGTAAAATATTCATTTTTCGATTACCTTACCTTAATAGTTTTATGTACAAAATAATGAGAGGAATCAATTGGTGTAAAGAAAACACATAGTTGTTTCGAAGAAAAAATATGTAATTTGCAATTAACAATTCCATATTTTTTCTTAAAAACAACTATGTGTTTTCTTTACACCAATTGATTCCTCTCATTATTTTGTACATAAAAGTATTAAGGTAAGATAATCGAAAAATGAATATTTTACAAGATATTTTACGGTTTATGTAAAATTAAGAAATTATTTCAAGCATCATAACTCAAAAAGTACTTAACGGAAAGGTACTTAATTATAGTGTTTTGGAAAGCTCTCGAAATAAGCTACAAGAATGTACAAAAATATATAGGGTATTCCATTTAAAAAAATTGAAGCGACCTTCACGTGACCTTCAAATGACTCTTCAAGGTCAAACCAATGATACCATCTTATGGCCCCCTCGAAACCATACAACTTTTGTCTAAAACATTTTTCTCTATCTTGCTTATTTTTCGAGTTATTTGGCTGCCTAAGTTAAAATGGGTCACCCTGTATATATATATATATATATATATATATATATATATATATATATATCTTGCATAAACATACTTTTATACAAAATTAAAAAGTTGATTATAAACATTGATTACACAAAAATGAAATGTGCATCTTACCATTATTTTTGTCAACAGCATTTTCATTTGTTAAATTTTCCACTTCAGCTACTGGTTCAGTATTATTATTTTCCACTTCAGCTACTGGTTCAGTATTATTATTTTTATGTACAGCTTGTTCTCTTGCAACAAGGTTTTGCAAAAATACTGCGTCTGTGAAAAATAACACTAATGTAAACAATATAACTAACATTTAACCTAAGCATTAAATAAATCAAAGTAAAATAATATATTAATATTACCTTGGCTTGCTCTTTCCATTTCGTTTTGACTCAAAAATAAGGTTACTATCTCATTCGTTTCTTCGATTAAAACTGGAAACTCGTACAATTCTTTTTCTATCGTCAAGCCGGTATCCATCATTGTGTTCAGTTGTGTTCCGAATTACGCATGAGACGCATAGATTGCATAAACGCATCAAACGCATCAACTGCCTCAAGTCGAGAGTAGAAGCAGTCTATGCGCTGGAAGGAGCGTAAGAATTCAGTACGGTTAGTACAATTTAGGGAATTCTCAGCGCTATCAAAGCGCTATCAATGCGCATTGATTAAATCGGAACGATTTTCTATGCAGTCTACGCGCTTCATGCGTAAATCGGAACGCACCCTATGTGATTGTACCTAGATCGTGTAAATATTCTTATTTCTGTTACATTTACATAACAGTTCCAAAGTATCGTGTGACTTTTTTTTTCTATAATCTGTGTCACCTGTGTTAGCAAAAGGCGCGAGAATAGACCGAGAAGTGAACGCGGCGCGAAAGAAAGAGAACGACAAGTCCCGATATATATATGTGTCTATGTACAGTCCTTTATTCTAATTCACAAATACAATTTTTAATATATTTACAGTTTCTTGACTAACGACGAAGAAAAGATCGAAAAATTCAAGCTGAATTTTGAATCCGCAAGCAACGGAGAAAATCGATTTATTCCGCGAGCGACGGAAAGAACGTTTTTAATATTCGAGAGCTAAATGATCGCGTCGGAGACTTTTCGACAAAAGGCTCAGTGCTCCGTGATCGCGTCGATTTATACTCAAGCCCTTCTCGAAAGATCCCGATTTTTCGTGAACTCGACGGTTACCGAGACAATGTTTAAATTGAGCGATCTAACGGGTTATTTGTTGTTGTTGGATCTTTCGAGAAGGGCGAGCGCTGTTTTCGGATATTCGCTGACAAAGCGATATCTCGCTATCGGCTGCCAGGGGCGCCGAACGAACGGCCGGGCCCTCGACTCTCCTTTTTAGTCGAGGGCCATTGCGAGAGTTTTAATTAATTTTTGATGTTTTTGAACAACCTGACTATAAAAAATAAAATTTATGTATATCGTTTTTTATCTATTTGCAAATAATTTTGATGATGAGATTTTTGCGAAATGACACTAACACAATACATAAATCGAATAATTTTCAATCATTATATAAATTATAATTTTTTTGATAATTATCCGATTCATGTCGTATTTAGTGCTATCTTGTATAATAATGTCTATCAATTATTTACAGACAGATAAAATGTTAAATATATATATATATATATATATATATATATATATACAGGGTGTTTCATTTTAATCCGACCAGTCGAATATCTCGAAAACCAAGCCCGGGAGAGAAAAATGTTTCAGACAAAAGTTTTATGGTTTCGAGGGGGCCATAAGATGGTATCATTGGTTTGACACTGAAGAGTCATTTGAAGGTCACGTGAAGGTCACTTCAATTTTTTTAAATGGAACACCCTATATATTTTTACACATTCTTGTAGCTTATCTCGAGAGCTTTCCAAAACACTATAATTAAGTACCTTTTCGTTAAGTACTTTTTGAGTTATGAGGCTTGAAATAATTTCTTAATTTTACATAAACCGTAAAATATCTTGTAAAATATTCATTTTTCGATTATCTTACCTTAATACTTTTACGTACAAAATAATGAGAGGAATCAATTGGTCTAAAGAAAACACATAGTTGTTTTGAAGAAAAAATATGGAATTGTTAATTGCAAATTACATATTTTTTCTTCAAAACAACTATGTGTTTTCTTCAGACCAATTGATTCCTCTCATTATTTTGTACGTAAAAGTATTAAGGTAAGATAATCGAAAAATGAATATTTTACAAGATATTTTACGGTTTATGTAAAATTAAGAAATTATTTCAAGCCTCATAACTCAAAAAGTAGTTAACGAAAAGGTACTTAATTATAGTGTTTTGGAAAGCTCTCGAGATAAGCTACACGAGTGTGCAAAAATATATAGGGTGTTCCATTTAAAAAAATTGAAGTGACCTTCACGTGACCTTCAAATGACTCTTCAGTGTCAAACCAATGATACCATCTTATGGCCCCCTCGAAACCATAAAACTTTTGTCTGAAACATTTTTCTCTAAAATGCTTTGTTTCCGAAATAATTGCGTGCGTTAATTAAAATGGCTCACCCTGTATATATATATATATATATATATATATATTTATGACTTAAAAAATATATTTTATATATATATTATTTTCTACAGTAAGATGATATATACAGGATATAAATACAATATCATATATATACATATACTCTTTATATATACAGGGTGACCCATTTTAACTTAGGCAGCCAAATAACTCGAAAAATAAGCAAGATAGAGAAAAATGTTTTAGACAAAAGTTGTATGGTTTCGAGGGGGCCATAAGATGGTATCATTGGTTTGACCTTGAAGAGTCATTTGAAGGTCACGTGAAGGTCACTTCAATTTTTTTAAATGGAACATCCTATATATTTTTGTACATTCTTGTAGCTCATCTCGAGAGCTTTCCAAAACACTATAATTAAGTACATTTTCGTTAAGTACTTTTTGAGTTATGAGGCTTGAAATAATTTCTTAATTTTACATAAACCGTAAAATATCTTGTAAAATATTCATTTTTCGATTACCTTACCTTAATAGTTTTATGTACAAAATAATGAGAGGAATCAATTGGTGTAAAGAAAACACATAGTTGTTTCGAAGAAAAAATATGTAATTTGCAATTAACAATTCCATATTTTTTCTTAAAAACAACTATGTGTTTTCTTTACACCAATTGATTCCTCTCATTATTTTGTACATAAAAGTATTAAGGTAAGATAATCGAAAAATGAATATTTTACAAGATATTTTACGGTTTATGTAAAATTAAGAAATTATTTCAAGCATCATAACTCAAAAAGTACTTAACGAAAATGTACTTAATTATAGTGTTTTGGAAAGCTCTCGAGATGAGCTACAAGAATGTACAAAAATATATAGGATGTTCCATTTAAAAAAATTGAAGTGACCTTCACGTGACCTTCAAATGACTCTTCAAGGTCAAACCAATGATACCATCTTATGGCCCCCTCGAAACCATACAACTTTTGTCTAAAACATTTTTCTCTATCTTGCTTATTTTTCGAGTTATTTGGCTGCCTAAGTTAAAATGGGTCACCCTGTATATATATATATTGTATATATATATATATATATATATATATATATATATATATATACAGGGTGTTTCATTTTAATCGCCCCAGGCAAATATCTCGAAAAATATGGAAATTATGAAAAAATGTTTCCAACAAAAGTTGTATGGTTTCGAGGGCGCCATAGGATAGTAACATTGGTTTGACCTTGAACAGTCATTTGAAGGTCACATAAAGGTCATCTTAAATTTCTTAAATGGAACCTACTATTTGTCATTGCATATTCTTGTAGCTTATCTCGAGAGCTTTCCAAAACACAATAATTAAGTACCTTTTCGTTAAGTACTTTTTGAGTTATGAGGCTTGAAATAATTTCTTAATTTTACATAAACCGTAAAATATCTTGTAAAATATTCATTTTTCGATTATCTTACCTTAATACTTTTGCGTACAAAATAATGAGAGGAATCAATTGGTGTAAAGAAAACACATTGTTGAAGAAAAAATATGTAATTTGCAATTAACAATTCCATATTTTTTCTTCAAAACAACTATGTGTTTTCTTTACACCAATTGATTCCTCTCATTATTTTGTACGTAAAAGTATTAAGATAAGATAATCGAAAAATAAATATTTTACAAGATATTTTTTACGGTTTATGTAAAATTAAGAAATTATTTCAAGCCTCATAACTCAAAAAGTACTTAACGAAAAGGTACTTAATTATAGTGTTTTGGAAAGCTCTCGAGATAAGCTACAAGAATGTGCAAAAATATATAGGGTGTTCCATTTAAAAAAATTGAAGTGACCTTCACGTGACCTTCAAATGACTCTTCAAGGTCAAACCAATGGTACCATCTTATGGCCCCCTCAAAACCATACAACTTTTGTCCGAAACATTTTTTCATAATTTCCATATTTTTCGAGATATTTGCCTGGGGCGATTAAAATGAAACACCCTGTATATATATGAATGAATGAATGAATTAGAAATTTATTCTTACCCTATGCGGGGTACAAGAGGACCACCGCTCCTCTCACAATAACCCTTATTCTCTTTTATAACGCCTCGCCGCACGCCACCGCCGCACGCCGCCGCCACATATCACACGCCGCCTACTGCTCTACTCTCCATCAACCAACTCTCATTCACTCTCTCTCTCTCCCTCTCACTCCCTCTCTCTCTCCCTCTCACACTCGTCCATCGTCCGTTCGTCCCCTGTCTCTCGTCCCCCCTCCTCCCATCCCTCCCTCCCTCTCCCCTCCTCCTCTATAATCTCTTCATCCACATTTCCCCCTTCCGTCTTCATCCAAAATCTCCAATACCCTCTCCCTACCCCCCTCCTCCCCTTCCCTCATACAAACCCCCACCATATGCTCCCACGTTTCCTCTGCCCATCCACATATCCTATACCTCCTACCTTCCTCCCCCTCCCAATATCTCCCTCCCCTCATCTCACTCCCCAATCTAAACCTCGCCACCCTTATCAGTCTTCCTTCTTTCCCCTTCTCCCTTAGGTACTTCGGTATCCCTAGAACTCTCACCTTCTTGTACCATCTATTCCATCTTGACCTCTGCACCCTCTCAAATCTCTCCTGTTGCTGCACCTCAATATCCCTTCTCTCTATTTCCTCTCTCCCTCCCCCTCCTTCCTCCCTCTGCCTCCTCACCCATTCCACTGACACCCCTCTCTCCCTATAAGAATCTCTCCTTTGCTTCTCTCATCTTGACTCCCCCTCCTCTCCCCTTCTCTTTATCTCCTTCCAGCATTTTCTCGCCCATTCTCTCCCTCCTCCCTTCTCCAGTTTTTCCTCATATCCCAACGCCCTCCTTCCTAACCTTGTCCTCATCTTTTCCCTTTTCCCCTCCTTCCTCACCATATACCCCGACGTCCTCCCATCTAACCCCATAACCCATCTCATATACCTTTCCTGCACCCTTTCAATCCTATCCCATTCCCTCCATCCCCAAACCTCCGCCCCGAACCATACTCCCAACCAGCCACTCAAAAATCTTCATTCTTCTTTCCCAATCACCTCCAAACCTCCTCTTCCCTATCCCCCACCCCCATCGCCTTCTTCACTCTCTCCTCTACCTGTGCTTCCTGCCCCCCACATTTTCTAAACCTGTATCCCAAGTATCCCACCTCCTTCAATGTCATATATATATATATATATATATATATATATATATATGTACACACATACATAATAATTTTAAAAATGTATTCTGTATATGTCATCTTACTATAGAAAATAATATATATATATATAATACATTTTTTAAAGTCATAAATATATATATATATGTAGTGCTGTCGTGTATCGCTCGCAAGAGGAGTTGGCGGAGTGTGAGGTCCACGCTAATAAATGTGTGATTATGTACAACTTATTTATTATTATGTACAAGGCACAACTTATTATTATATACAAGGATTTATGTTTGCTTTGTTTTGGTGTAGCCCTGAAAAGGGCCGTTTAATTTAGGCCATAAACGTTCCCGGTAGGTGATGGGTGGCCTCGCCCTGGTCGTTTTCAAGAGCCCCAGAGAGTTATTGCTCTTGTCACGTATCTTCTCAGTCTGAGTGGCTTGAGATCTACTGGTGGTTTCCCAGTCAGAGTCGGATTGGGTGCCTTGGTCGTTGGTGATCCTGCAGATTTGTGTTGCCCTGTGAACGCGGCTTGTTGCTAGAGTCTGCGTTCCCCTATTCTTCTTCCGTTGAGGCGAAGGTGGCAACGGTGATAACAATTCTGGAACAGCCCAAGGCCCCGTAGGTGATGTATACCGTCTGACTCGTATATCCCACGGCTGCAATAGCTGCCGAGGAGGTCTGGTCATGTGTGGAAGCTCTAAGTCGAGAGGGTGCGGCTTCCACGGCAAGAGTTGAAAAGAAACTCGCTTTGCTGGTGGTGCTTCCTCTCTCCACGGCGGTCTGATCGGCCCTGTTGATCGGGGCGTCGATAGTAGCCGTGGTATGCGGCTCCGCCGACTGTTAATGCTGCAAGACGGTAAGCCTCGCAAAAAGATTTTGAGGAGTCTACGACTCCTCTATCAAAAGTAAGAGTAAGCGGCTATGCGTCGTATTGAGCGAACACACTCTGACTGCTGCTGTGCCGTGACTCGATGGTCTGATGCTGCTGGCGGCCTTATATACCGCTCCTGCCGTTTCCTACTCACGAGAACGCGTTCGTGTAGTTTGCCGCCTGGCGGCGAGGCGCATAGCTCGTGGGAGAATCTCCGCATGTAGCGGCGATCTATGATAGCGCGTGCGGCGCGTAGCCTACTGGCAGGTGCTTGCCAGTGGTACGCTTGTGGCGTGTGATTAACCGCCACATATATGTATATAGTATATTTTTTAAAATCATAAATAAATTCAGTATTAAATTTCCCAATTCTATTTTATATATTTTATATTATATATATATTATATATATATACTTAAATTTAAAGGCAATAAGAGCTAAACGCGGATGGTAATGCGTAAGTTCAACGAGAAATAAGTTTTCGTTGAAACTTATTTGTGTGCACAGGGCACAAATTTTCTTGGTACGATATCAAGCAAATTTAAATAATTCTCAATTCGAGAATTTATTTAATTATTATCCCTCTTTCCCCCCTGTAATGTTGTAGGCGAGAAAAATATCGGGCCGAAAGTCGCTGAATTGGGAATCGAACCCGAGTCTTTCGCTTGCCGGGCGACTGCTCTTACCACTGAGCTATTCAGACCCTTCAACTCGATACTTCTCGGTCGCCTACAATTATATATTAAATTGAAGAATAACGCCATCTTCCGCCGGCGTGAAATTTAAATAACTATAAGAAATTAGGCTCTGTGTATTAAAACATAAACTTAAATTTAAAGGCAATAAGAGCTAAACGCGGATGGTAGTGCGTAAGTTCAACGAGAAATAAGTTTTCGTTGAAACTTATTTGTGTGCACAGGGCACAAATTTTCTTGGTACGATACCAAGCAAATTTAAATAATTCTCAATTCGAGAATTTATTTAATTATTATCCCTCTTTCCCCCCTGTAATGTTGTAAACGAAAACTTATTTCTCGTTGAACTTACGTACTACCATCCGCGTTTAGCTCTTATTGCCTTTAAATTTAAGTTTATGTTTTAATACACAGAACCTAATTTCTTATAGTTATTTAAATTTCACGCCGGCGGAAGATGGCGTTATTCTTCAATTTAATATATAATTGTAGGCGACCGAGAAGTATCGAGTTGAAGGGTCTGAATAGCTCAGTGGTAAGAGCAGTCGTCCGGCAAGCGAAAGACTCGGGTTCGATTCCCGATTCAGCGACTTTCGGCCCGATATTTTTCTCGCCTACAACATTACAGGGGGGAAAGAGGGATAATAATTAAATAAATTCTCGAATTGAGAATTATTTAAATTTGCTTGGTATCGTACCAAGAAAATTTGTGCCCTGTGCACACAAATAAGTTTCAACGAAAACTTATTTCTCGTTGAACTTACGCACTACCATCCGCGTTTAGCTCTTATTGCCTTTAAATTTAAGTTTATGTTTTAATACACAGAGCCTAATTTCTTATAGTTATTTATATATATATATATATATATATATATATATATATATATATATAGTGACGTTGCCGTCCCAACGCGCGTCCATCCGCCCCGGAAATCTTGACGGCGCGCGGCCGCGCCAGAAAGAGATTGCAAGAGCCATATCGAAATTTCCGGAGAGACGGGCTATTGTTATAATTTTGCATCATTACTAATTCTTTTTTTTTGTATTATTTTGTACATCGGGCAACCCGCCGGAGAACATCTTGAAGAAAAACAAGAGGAATCTTCTGCGACAACCGATACGACATTTCCGGCCTCCGATTCGAGAGCAGAGATAGTGCCCGAGGATCAGGACAGAGCCGAGTCGCGGGTGGAATTCGCCCCCGCGAAAAGAAGATGAACAGCGGAAAACTAAACGGCTGTCAAGGACCGGAATCGCAGGACCCGGTCGGCGCTATCCTCCGAGGACGGAGGACGAACGTTCGGCATAAAAGAAGACCGCTGACAGCAGGGTCGCTGAAATTCTGATTTTCGAATTATCGGGGCCATCACGGGCCCCGATACAGCGTTGTCGCGGGGCGCATTAATATCTCGCGTGTCGCGGCGCTATTGGCCGCGAATACGCGCACCCTTGCGCGCAGGATTGACGCCGCTATCGACCCTGGATCGCGAGATCCAGGGAGACACTCTAGTGCGGGCGCTCGTTGAAAACGATCGCTTCATATAGTCGGTTCTTCGTTGTCGTTTTGTGTGTCGCGGCCGAAATCAGGGCGATAGGACGAGCCGAGGATCATCCCCTGGCCACGGGAAAAAGTATCGGTGAGGTTGCCCATCGCATAATTGTAAGCCACGCACGCGATTCCGTCCGCGGACCGGCCGCTCTGTCGCCGTCGCCATTTTCGTGTGTCTTGTTGTCGCTCGGTCTTTGTACCGAGCTTTCAATCTTCGTGTATTTCGGGCGACCGGAGACGAGCGACCGAGGCATCAAGGACGATCGTAACGTCGGCCGTAGTCGATAAGGAACCGTTCGTCTCTCTCCGGGATTCGGGGTGTTGTAAAACACGTAGCGACCGGCTCTCGTATATCGACCACGTGCGTGGTAAATCGCGGGAGATTGCGTTCGCTTTCCGTGCGGTCGAAAATAATTGTCGAAGCCGCGTAAGGCATCCCCGCAATCGATCTTCGTGCGACTTTCGTTATTAATTAGCGTGTATGTGAGTGTATGACCGTGTGCGTATCGTGACGTTGCGAATGTCGTGCTGTCCTTGTCGCGCTCATTACGTGTATGATTTGCGCTTATTTCGAGATATTTGCCGTGCGTGTGAATGTGTCGCGGTGTGCGATAAATTACGATAAATTAAGAAATTGCTGAAATTCGAGGGCTTCGCGTAAGTAAACAGCGTCACGCCGAAAGGCAAGTAAGCGACATCCGACGACTGTCGATTATCGATTGTATCGAGCGCGCCCGTCGCAAGCGAGATCGTCCGTCTCCGCAAATTGTTTAATTGCTCTCGCTCAATTATTAAGCCTCTTTTAGAACAGGTGGCCGTCGATTAACAGAGCGAGGGAAAGAATAAAAGAAAAAGAAATCTGTAAAATGAGACGGCGATGAGAGTGTTAAAATTTCCGCTTCGTTTTCGAAACGCCGTTCGGCCTCGCAAAGTCTCGCCATAAAAATGGGCTAGAAGAACTATTAAAATCAGCGCTTTCTTATAGTCTCGATTTCATATTGTTATTATTATCACCGCTATTGAAGACTACTCGGTTCTATATTCCGTTATTTCAAAATTTCGAAGTTACGTTAACATCTGTTATATTTCGCTATTTTAAATTTGCTAATTTATGTTATTATTATTTCTCTTTTGAATTCGTTATTTCTTTTACTTTATATTCTTTTTTTCATATTTCTTTTCTTGAATAAATTTGTTATATTTTCTTTTATATTAAGCTCGCGTAATTTATTTGAATGTTCGCGTTTCATGATTGTTAAAGTCCGTTGTGCCTGTCAATTTTCGTAATTCCCGAAAGCCTCGCATAAAATAATTTAATATTCTTTTTAACAGACCCTGCCCCTTTATCGTTAGGTGAGCTAGTCGGCCCGTGGCGAATCAGACAAGCTTTTTCTTGCGTTATTCTGGTGTTTAGCGAACTGATACGTGAAAGACCGTATCTGGCGCCCAACTTCGAGATCTCGAGACGGCCTTCGCTTCGCCGCGGCTCGCGCGAGAACATCCTCCATCTTAGTTCCTCCAAGCGCGAGTATCTCTATCCTTGTGTTTTTGACGACGTTTTCGCTCCCCCTTTAGCATCCTTCTCTCTAACACCTCGAGGAGGAATTGTATATAAAATTAACAATTTTGAGAAACGTCGCAATATATATATCAAAAGGCTGTAAAAGAAGTGAACAGCTGTGCCTCTCGTCTTCATTGTCGGTTTGGTATGAAGAAGACAGAAAACAAAATATATCTGTCCTCCTCTATACTGAAGCGCCGAGCTATATACAATTTTTGATAGCTGCGTTATTCCACGCAATTGCATGTTGCCAGCGTCTCGAAACTGGCAACGCTGTTGTCTGTTGCCAGCGTCTCGAAAGTGGCAACACTGTTGTCTGTTTCCAGCGTCTCGTTACTGGGATCGTCAGTTGTCGTCGAGCCACGTCGAACTGTGCGTCGAACCACCGAACGTAGTACAACGATGGGAAGACGTATTTTATTTTATATAAATTATTTAGAAATAACAAGTTGAGAGATATGTAAGTCGTAGAGATTACGTTGTATAAATTATAATGATATAATATATAATCTCTTTTGCTTTTTTCGTTCTCGTATCTTTTTTAGGTTATGAGCACGCATGCATGCGATACAACAATTTACGTATGTAGTAGACGTAAGTACGTGCTACAATCGAAAGTAACGATTGTAGCACGTTTCTACGACATACGTCCAAATCTTGTGCATTACTTACATCTATGATTTACGTAAATTGTTGCATCGCATGTGTTCATAACCTAAGAAAGAAAATGTTCTCATACCCTTGCAACGGCGGAGCCGTTACTAGAGCGAACTACGAACCCACGCTCGCGCCAAGTTGGCGCCGCCGATTGAGCACCTCGACCGAGCCGCGGATTAAGAGCCGCCGAATGAGAGTCGCGGCCTACCCCACTTCAACACGCATGACCGTGTCGGGGTATAGCGTGGGGGGTAACCAGCCGGGTATACAGGGTGATTCTAAATAACTTTATGCTTTTGCAAAAACATAATCTTGACCGAATTCTAAGACGATTTTTCCTTTGGCAAAATTTCGTCCGAAGCTTAGTTTTTGAATTATTAAAGGAAGTAGTTAACGTATGACGGGTCGAATACAAGAGGCAGGCAAGGGTGACGCGATTCACCGTCAGACGCGGGTGCTTACGCGGGGCGCCTGCTGCGATCAGCTGGTCGCTATACACATACAGACACACATGCGAACACATACATTCTCTCTCTGCCTGTCTGTCTGTCTGTCTCTTTCTCTCTCTCTCTCTCTCTCCCCCCCCTCTCTCGCTCATTCGCCCACTCACCTGTTTTTTTTTTTTTTTTTTTTACGAGAGAGGGGAAAATGCATTTTATGCATACCCACCGGTCGATCCAGTGAGTTATGTGGGACTCGAGTACCAAGTCGAATTACCA
The DNA here is from genome assembly GCF_025532165.1 of Camponotus vicinus. NCBI lineage: Eukaryota > Metazoa > Arthropoda > Insecta > Hymenoptera > Formicidae > Camponotus > Camponotus vicinus. The sequence continues at coordinate 12,707,366 of NW_028141967.1, read as the reverse complement.
ACTCGGTACTCCCTACCCACTAAAAACCCCTCTCTTTTCACGAATTTCCTTTGACACACTGTCCCTCTGACTTCCCGAGATCTGTTTTCACATAACGTCAAAAAATAGTTATTATTACCTTGTTCGATGACTTTTGATGTATTGCTGTAATTGCTTGAAGGAGAAATGAATTTTCCGATAGATCGTACGTTCTCAAATTTAACGTAGATATCACGTTGCAAAAGACAAGAAATCCACACTAAATTATTAACTGACAGTTTTTCTCCTTTCATGAACTGTATTCTTTTATAAACTTTAACGTAATCACATTTATTTACTCACTCGATGAGACGAGAAATTTACTAATGACTCTCACTAATCACTATTAATCACTGTCGAATAATAACTGTTGGCGATTAAAAATCACTCGATGAAAGAAACACGCGCGGACACGTTACTACACGACGCGACGACGCGACAATGCGACGATAATTACTCGGCGACTGCAAGCAGTTTTTTGTCATGGTAGGTTGCGGTAGGTTAAGGTACTACTGGCGCAATCGAACGCGATCATGTGTTCCATTGAAGAATGCGGTAAACATAATAAACATTTAACATATTAATATTATTATTATCATGAATGTGTGTGATATCCATACATCGTATGATATCTATTTAAAAATTAATTAGATTAAATAAGTGTTTTTAAAATATGTATTACTTTTACTATTATCTTAAATAAATATTTAATATTAATATTTTGTATGATAATAGTAAAAGTAATAAATATTTTAAAAACACTTATTTAATCTAATTTATTTTTAAATAGATATCATACGATGTATGGATATCACACACATTCATGATAATAATAATATTAATATGTTAAATGTTTATTATGTTTACCGCATTCTTCAATGGAACATATGATCGCGTTCGATTGCGCCAGTAGTACCTTAACCTACCGCAACCTACCATGACAAAAAACTGCTTGCAGTCGCCGAGTAATTATCGTCGCATTGTCGCGTCGTCGCGTCGTGTAGTAACGTGTCCGCGCGTGTTTCTTTCATCGAGTGATTTTTAATCGCCAACAGTTATTATTCGACAGTGATTAATAGTGATTAGTGAGAGTCATTAGTAAATTTCTCGTCTCATCGAGTGAGTAAATAAATGTGATTACGTTAAAGTTTATAAAAGAATACAGTTCATGAAAGGAGAAAAACTTTCAGTTAATAATTTAGTGTGGATTTCTTGTCTTTTGCAACGTGATATCTACGTTAAATTTGAGAACGTACGATCTATCGGAAAATTCATTTCTCCTTCAAGCAATTACAGCAATACATCAAAAGTCATCGAACAAGGTAATAATAACTATTTTTTGACGTTATGTGAAAACAGATCTCGGGAAGTCAGAGGGACAGTGTGTCAAAGGAAATTCGTGAAAAGAGAGGGGTTTTTAGTGGGTAGGGAGTACCGAGTTGGTAATTCGACTTGGTACTCGAGTCCCACATAACTCATTGGATCGACCGGTGGGTATGCATAAAATGCATTTTCCCCTCTCTCGTAAAAAAAAAAAAAAAAAAAAAAAAACAGGTGAGTGGGCGAATGAGCGAGAGAGGGGGGGGGGAGAGAGAGAGAGAGAGAGAAAGAGACAGACAGGCAGACAGGCAGAGAGAGAATGTATGTGTTCGCATGTGTGTCTGTATGTGTATAGCGACCAGCTGATCGCAGCAGGCGCCCCGCGTAAGCACCCGCGTCTGACGGTGAATCGCGTCACCCTTGCCTGCCTCTTGTATTCTACCCGTCATATGTTAACTACTTCCTTTAATAATTCAAAAACTAAGCTTCGGACGAAATTTTGCCAAAGGAAAAATCGTCTTAGAATTCGGTCAAGATTATGTTTTTGCAAAAGCATAAAGTTATTTAGAATCACCCTGTATAAGGCGGTCGCTCCGGCAGATCGAGACTTATTCCTGTCCCGACTCTCGGGACGCTCAAAGCCACAGGGCGCACTCTGGGCATTCGAAGCTTACCGAGCTCCTATCCTTGCTCTGGTCCAGAGCACGGTCGCTACCGTGCCCGGTCGGGTGCACTCGACAACCAGAAGCATCCCGTCGAGCCACGGACAATCCGGTCCAGGGTACGGGCGCTCTCGTACTCGGTCGGTTGCAACCGACGTCCGGAACTGTCGGGCTCATCCTCGAAGATCGAACAGCCGTTTTCACGGCTCCTGGACGACAGCCGCTTCCCCGACTCCCGGATGATAGCCGTTTTCACGGCTCCTGGACGACAATCGTTTTCACGGCTCCTGGACGACAGCCGTTTTCACGGCTCCTGGACGACAATCGTTTCCACGGCTCCTGGACGACAGCCGCTTCCCCGGCTCCCGGACGACAGCCGTTTTTACGGCTCCTAGACGACAATCGTTTTCACGGCTCCTGGACGACAGCCGTTTTCACGGCTCCTGGACGACAATCGTTTCCACGGCTCCTGGACGACAGCCGCTTCCCCGGCTCCCGGACGACAGCCGTTTTCACGGCTCCTGGACGACAATCGTTTTCACGGCTCCTGGACGACAGCCGTTTTCACAGCTCTTGGAACAACAGCCATTTTCACGGCTCCTGGAACGAATAAAGAACAACTGCCTTCACGATCTCCCTTCCTAGTCGTATTTCTTACCTGCCAGCGGTATCCGCGGTCTTCGACCAAACCGACCGTTTCTTTGGCCTCGCGTCACTAGATTAAGGTTTGTGTTCGTAAGTAAGTTGCGCCCGTTTCGCGTCGTGTAGCACGCGATCGCTCTGTACATATCCTGTGTTACTAGTTAAGGATTGTGTTCGTAAACTCGTCGCGTCCGATCCGCGTACACATCTTATATTCGTCGCGAGAAATCAGTGTCTGACACGAACTGTACGCGACCAGCGCGTGAAGATCTTGCGTCCGCATTACTAGTTGTACGCGTCCTGTTAGCAATACACCTGTTTGTAAAACTTAGTTTAAGAATTACGGAATAAAGAGCTTATATCGTAATTAACACGTGTAGTTCTGCGAGCCTGAGCCTCCCCTTCTCCCAAACCCTGACTCCGGCGAGCCGATCCGCGGCGTCAGGAAAGGTGCTCCGTTACACCCTCATTCTGTTATATAAGAAAAACATTGCATATTTGTAGCACGAAGTGAGGGCAGTAAGCCAATGGTAACAGCGGCGACAACGACGACGACGACGACGATGCCAACGGCGATGACGACGAGAACGGCTGCGACGAGGATGGCAGCGACGATGATGGCAGCGACGAGGACGGTAGCGACAGTGACGTCGGCATCGTTGTCGTCGCAGCCATTGGTCCACGACAACAAGACAAGCACGATAAGAGGACGAGAAAACGTAAAACAAGTAAGTTTTTTTATTTATGGCGGAAAAAGTGTGCATATGTAAAAAACATACATATACATATATATATATATATATATATATATATATATGTATATAGATTTTGCAGAGATTTTACGTAACTACATACACACATATAAACATATACTAACGTCTAGTTTGTAATATTATTATTATTTGCATTTCACCTTTAATTTTATGTGTGATATGCAAATGGTATAATATAAGTACGCATCAATTACTACACATGTGCATACATACACATATACATATGTAGATATATATATGTATGTATGTGTATAGTAATTGATGCATTGTTCAATATATTATATCATCTTCAAATCACAGCCCAGGAAAAAAAGTCCATGTCTATTTATATAAAAAAAAGTAAAATTATATACAGTCTTATATGATTATATATAATATCACATATGATTTTATCAGAGCATACGTTTTTGTATATGCTTAGATATGATGTCCATCTCTGACCATTTCTGATCATAAAAAATGATATTAGATACCTCACGTCATTTTGTACAATCAGACATAGTCAGATAATGATATCATATCTAAGCATGTATAAAACCAAAGCAAAAATTAGTTTCATGTATGCTTTGATATAAATCATATATGATATTATATACAGGGTGACCCATTTTAACTTAGGCAGCCAAATAACTCGAAAAATAAGCAAGATAGAGAAAAATGTTTTAGACAAAAGTTGTATGGTTTCGAGGGGGCCATAAGATGGTATCATTGGTTTGACCTTGAAGAGTCATTTGAAGGTCACGTGAAGGTCACTTCAATTTTTTTAAATGGAATATCCTATATATTTTGGACATTCTTGTAGCTCATCTCGAGAGCTTTCCAAAACACTATAATTAAGTACATTTTCGTTAAGTACTTTTTGAGTTATGAGGCTTGAAATAATTTCTTAATTTTACATAAACCGTAAAATATCTTGTAAAATATTCATTTTTCGATTACCTTACCTTAATAGTTTTATGTACAAAATAATGAGAGGAATCAATTGGTGTAAAGAAAACACATAGTTGTTTCGAAGAAAAAATATGTAATTTGCAATTAACAATTCCATATTTTTTCTTAAAAACAACTATGTGTTTTCTTTACACCAATTGATTCCTCTCATTATTTTGTACATAAAAGTATTAAGGTAAGATAATCGAAAAATGAATATTTTACAAGATATTTTACGGTTTATGTAAAATTAAGAAATTATTTCAAGCATCATAACTCAAAAAGTACTTAACGGAAAGGTACTTAATTATAGTGTTTTGGAAAGCTCTCGAAATAAGCTACAAGAATGTACAAAAATATATAGGGTATTCCATTTAAAAAAATTGAAGTGACCTTCACGTGACCTTCAAATGACTCTTCAAGGTCAAACCAATGATACCATCTTATGGCCCCCTCGAAACCATACAACTTTTGTCTAAAACATTTTTCTCTATCTTGCTTATTTTTCGAGTTATTTGGCTGCCTAAGTTAAAATGGGTCACCCTGTATAATCATTTAAGATTATATATGATTTTACCTTTTTTTATATAGACAAATATAATTTTTCCTATAAATTATATCTTGCATTATATATTTAATTAATTATTATGCAGCATTTAAAACCAACAGTTATATTTATATTATTATAGAAGCAGCTAAGTGGTACTAGTGGTAGCTAGTGCCCGACAAAAACAATTACGTCACATCCTCGTCGAATCCACGTATTTTACGTGGCTTACGTGGATGCAGATTTATCCACGAATTATCTACGTGGATACAACTTTCTTTTTTCATTATTACATCGAGGTACTTTATTCTCGAAATATCAATGTAGATTTCATGTGGATATTTCTATTGAAATTATGATTAATCATTCAACGACTCGGTAATATTATAATGTTAAAAGATATTTTATTAAAATTTTTCAATTGTAATTTTGTATCTGATATTTGGCAAAACATAATTACATATTGACAAAATCCATATATGGCCAATTTTATATGGACTTTTTTTCCCGGGAGGTGAATTGCAAATAATAATAATATAATAAAACTAGACGTCAGTATATGTGTAAATGTTGTGTATGTATATGTGTAATATGTATGTATGTATGTATGTATGTATGTATGTGTGTGTATGTATGTGTGTGTGTGTGTGTGTGCGCGCGCGCGCGCGTGCGCGTATGCATGTATGTATGTGCGTGTGTGCGTATGTATGTGCGTATGTATGTATGTATGTATGTGCGTATGTACGTATGTACGTATTACATGGTTTGATAAGTCCGTAGCCTCACATAGAGATGGCGTGACTATCTCAAAATGTTTATGTTTATGCAGTAGTACCAACCTTAACTAGCTTTCAGTCAAAATTTCATGACATTTCGTCGATTGGTTCACAAGTTACAGCCATTAGAGTAAAGTTACTTTTGCTATTTGAGAAAAAGTGGATTCCAAAGAATTTCGCGTTCTAATTAAACATTGTTTTTTGATGGGAAAAAACACTGTCCAATCCAAGGAATGGCTTGATAAACGTTATAGCACATCTTCTCCATCGTATCCAACAGTAAAGAAGTAGTATGCCGAATTTAAACGTGATCGTACATGCACCGATGATGCTGAACGTTCAGGACGTCCAAATGAGGCAGTCACTGAAGAAAACATCAAAAAAGTCCATCGTATTGTTTTGGATGATCGAAGAGTTAAAGTGAGGGAGATAGCTGACATCGTAAAGATATCAATAGAACGCGTGCACCATATTTTACATGAACATTTGGGTATGAAAAAGCTGTCTGCGCGAAGGGAGCCGCGTTCACTAACAATTGATCAGAAACAGCAGCGTGTTGATGATTCACAGCGTGCTTTGGCGTTGTTTCAGCGTAATCCAACGGAATTTTTGCGTCGATTCGTGACAATTGATAAAACATGGATCCATTACTACAACACCTGAGTCCAATAGACAGTCTGCAGAGTGGTTGCAAGCGGGTGAAAGTCGACCGAAACGCCCAAAGACCCAACGTATGGCCAGTGTTTTTTGGGATGCGCATGGCATAATATTCATCGACTATCTGGAAAAAGGGAAGACAATAACTGGCGACTACTATGTTACATTATTGGACAAATTGGACGAAGAAATCAAGAAAAAACGACCACATTTGAAGAAGAAAAAAATCTTGTTTCATTACGACAACGCACCGGCGCACTCATCCGTAAAAGCGGTGGTGAAATTGGATTCTTTGGGCTACGAATTGCTTCCTCACCCACCGTATTCTCCAGATCTGGCCCCCAGCGACTATTATTTGTTTCCTAATTTGAAAAGATGGCTCCAGGGAAAAAGATTTCACACCAATGAGGCGGTCATATTGGAAACGGAAGCCTATTTTGCAGGGTTTGAGAAATCGTATTATTCCAAAGGTATCAAAATGTTAGAGGACCGTTGGAAGAAGTGCATTTTGCTTCAAGGAGGTTATGTTGAAGAATAAAAATGATTTCACGTGTAAAAAATGGTTTTTTCATTGCAAGGCTACGGACTTATCAAACCATGTAGTATGTACGTATGTATGCAAAAATTTTAATATATTATATTTTTACTATATTATAATTTTATTAAGTGTTATAATTATTTTTGCAGCGCATAAATGAAGCAGTTAAGCGGGCGGTTAATAGGGAACGGCGTAAAAACAAGAAACATTTTTATGTCCCATCTGTTTCCGTCCCCGCACCGCCCGCAAGTGGATACATATCCGTACCATCCGCAAGTGGATACGTCCCCGCACCGCCCGCAAGTGGATACGTCTCCGCACCGCTTGCAAGTGGATACATCCCTGCACCACCCACAAGTGGATACGTCTCCGCACCGCCTGCAAGTGGATATGTCGCCGCACCACCCGCAAGTGGATACGTCCCCGCATCGTCCGCAAGTGGATATATCCCCGCACCACCCGCAAGTGGATACTTTCCCGCACCGCCCGCAAGTGGATACGTCCCCGCACCAGTATATATGCCTTATCTTCCTCGCTATTAAAAAAAGGTAAACAAATTTTTTTAAATGAATTCAGAAAAAATCCCGACAGTACCTTGTAAGTGTAAGAACAAATAATTATTTTTTTTCTTTTTTTGGGCCAAAATAAATCACAATATCTGTTTTTGAAATTTACAGATTTAGAGACCATCCTGACGTCGCATGGAAAGATGTTGTCTGGTGGAGTCATATAAGGCATCCTAATTATTTGGGTGACATAATGCAATGGTCTATTGCAATTATTATGAGTTACATTAGGTCTGTTCGTTTTGACTGAACTGACTGCACTAGTTCAGAGTTTATCTTTTTCCTTCTAATGTCGAACAAAAAAGATATCCTCTGAACTAGTGCAGCCAGTTCAATCAAAACGAACAGACCTATTATATCGAGACCTATTATATTACGCGGCGATTTGCTGTACACATGGGCGTCCGTAGGATTTTTTCATTTTTAATATTTGTGATATTTATTATTTTATTTTTATTTATTATTTATATGAAAAAATGTGTTTTTACTGATTTCAAGGGGGGACAAATTCCCCCTCTTGCCCCCTCCATGCGGACGCCCACTTTACAAAACGTTAGCTTATAGAGCTGGGCTCAACTTCCGAATAGCCCCTACCTCCGAATTTGATGAAACTTCCAGCATTTGAAGACTATAACAGAACATATTCACACCATAAAGGATTTTTTGCGGAAACGAGTAGAAGTAAAGAAACTCAAAAAAGAAAGTTTTCGGTAAGACTTCCGAATAGTCCGTACCTCCTAATTTCATGAAACTTCCAGCATTTGAAGACTATAACAGAACACATTCACACCATAAAGGATTTTATGCGGAAACGAGTAGAAGCAAAGAAACTCAAAAAAGAAAGTTTTCATATATTTCGCAAGAGATACTTATATAAATATCAGAAACGTATATATACACACACACACACACGCGCGCGCGCGCGTGGGGTGTGCAAGGGGGGCCTTTAGGTTTAAAGTTAAGATTAGGTACCTTGCCTACTGGCGGGGTGGTTGCGGGAGGGGGGCCGAAGGCCCCCCTTGCACCCCCCGCGCGCGCGCGTGTGTGTGTGTGTGTGTGTATATACGTTTCTGATATTTATATAAGTATCTTTTGCGAAATATATAAAAACTTTCTTTTTTGAGTTTCTTTGCTTCTACTCGTTTCCGCAAAAAATCCTTTACGGTGTGAATGTGTTCTGTTATAGTCTTCAAATGCTGGAAGTTTCATCAAATTCGGAGGTAGGGGCTACTCGGAAGTCTTACCTAGAGCTGTAAGAGATAATAGACATTGTCAGATGCGGATATGCATGGGAGCAATATTGTTTTCGCGTGAAGTACATGATCTTCAAAAATTAAATATTTTATATGTAAGAGGCTGTGCCTGTAATATCGAGCATAATAAATTGATAATACAAAAAAGAAGTTTTATACTTTTATACATATACTTAAATGTGTATTGATAAATGTATAATTTAATTATAACTTGACATTATGATAAGTAAGTTATTTTTTTTTTATCTATCACATTCACATTCTTGATTTTCGGCATTGACACTCATCGCAACTTATAAAACTTATTACTCTCTACTAATTGAAATCATACAGTACATTTGCTTGGTCATTTTTTCTTCTTCAGTTTTTCAGATAAATCAGCGATTCGTGTTTGCGTTTTTTATGTTTATCATTTTATAATTATTATTCAGTTCTTTTTTCGTTTCCTCGTCTAGGATATTTTTTTTTTTTCATTGTTATGATTTGATAATTTTCACATGAAAGTGGGAAACGCAAAGCTCATGTAGAAAGATTTCAGACTTTCTCTTTTTCTATAATTACTATAATTATATAAGTTCTCAATTATATATAAATATATGTAATATATATTATATAATAGAAATATATAAATTTTATATATATAAATAATATAATAATATTTATAATTATATATATAAATATATATATGTATATAAAAGTAATAACTACAATATTATATAATACATATTATATAGGATATGGTAGATATCGCGCGAGCGGTACAGTGAAACTGATGAATGAGCGAAAAAGATAGAATCGAGCGTACGATCGAGAGAGAAAGCATATGAGAAATTGCAATAATATTAGTGTATATATATATATATATATATATATATATATATATATATATACAGGGTGTCCTAGACCACCCGTACAACCCTTTTCTTTCAAAAACTAAGCATTTTAGAGAAAAACGTTTTCGACAAAAATTGTATGGTTTTGAGGGGAACATAAGATGGTGTCATTGGTTTGACCTTGGATGGCATCGTTAAGGTGAGGTCAAGGACACCTTTAATTTCTTAAATGAAACTACCTATTTTTATTGCATATTCTTATAGCTTATGTCGAGAGCTTTCTAAAACACTATAATAAAGTATTTTTTCATCAAGTACTTTTCGAGTTATAAGGCTTGAAATAATTTCTTAATTTTACATAAACCATAAAATATCTAGTAAAATATTCATTTTTCGATTATCTTACCTTAATACTTTTATATACAAAATAATGAGAGGAATCAATTTTGTGTTTTCTTTACACCAATTGATTCCTCTCATTATTTTGTACATAAAATTAACAATTACATTTTTTTTGCATTCAATATATTGAAATGAGATAATATCATATTTTCATTGATTTATATATACATGCATATATATAATATATTTTATATATGTATAAAATATATATATATTATATATATGTAAATATATTATATATATAATTGTTGTATATGTAAATGTTTATATATGTTCGAAAATCATAAAAATCATCTGGAATTCAATTTCGCAAATATTTCAAATTATATTCTATAACTCGAGGATTCAAATTTAACGGGCGTCAAGAATCTTCTCGAGCTTTCGACCCTTCACAAAAACGCGACCGTTCCCGTTATCTCGCATTTTTTCTTCGATCGAGAAACGCTGATTATAAACATTGACAACAACAACATCAACCGTCGACAAAATAAGAGAGGCGTATGGGCATGCGCGCCCATACGTCACGATCAGCTGATTGCCAATCAGCTGACAGAAAAAGGTTGCGCGCATGACAATTAAAGAATTGTCTACCTTAGACCTCATCGGCGGCCAATTACGCGCGGCGCCATGAGGTCACCGCTAAAGCACAAAAATTATTGGGCCACGTCGCTACGGGCCCAAAATTCCGCTCGCCTTATAACGGGCACCGCACGCGAGCAAGCCGAAGTCTCGCACTTTTCGTCAAACCGCTTTGTTAAACCGCTTAGTTAAACCGCATAGTAAACCGCTTATAACGACCGCTTACTCTCTTGGACTTTCCGCAATCTCTTAGATAAAACCGCTGATTAACCGCATTATACGATCGCTTACTCTCTTGGACTTTCCGCAATCTCTTAGATAAAACCGCTGATTAACCGCATTATACGACCGCTTACGAATTCGGAAAACGCTTTTATATCGCTGCATCGCTCGCGATTCCGCTCGCGAAGACCGCTGTTCCGCGAATCACTCAATCGCTGCACTAAACACTTGTCTTTTAAGTTTGACTTTAATAAATGTCACTTTTCGTTTTGTCAAACGTGGCGCACTTTTTTTACTGAAAGATCTTCCGCTCTTACTGTCCACTGTCGGATTCGCTCGCGAACAATATACTTGTAATATAAATTTACAGACATTTACATTACATTATATATTTATCTCATCGCGAATATGAATAGAATAATGAATTTATTCATTTCTTCAATTTACAATATTCTGAATATAGACCCACACGGAACATGACATCCATTGGAGGTCCATATAACCTCCATACCTCCATATGACCTCTATCTCCACGGTGGATGTTCAATGGATCTCTAATAGAAATCCATATTATCTCCACGGTAGATGTCGTTTGTAAATTCATCATGGATGTCCATTAGACGTCGGTTATGGATGTATGATAGATGTGTACACATTTCTCTTAACATAAATAATTTTTATTAATTATTTTTCCTAGTATTGGTAAATATTATTTTTTGTTACTTTATCTTATATCTCACTAATAATTATAGTCAGTGGAAGTAAAATTTCACTGTAAAATCAGTAATCGCGCTAGTTCGTTCGTTTACCGCTATGGTGCGCTCTTTTTCTCGTACTTGAGTTTTAGTCATAAGAATTATATAAAGCTTGCAAAAGGCGACAGATAAAATTAAAAGTATTACTTCAATCTAATTTCTGATACAGTTTCAATAGAGGAACTTCAGATATTAAATCGATTTTATAAGTCGGACAAGTAAATGTCCGGCCAATAAACGAAAATAATCCATTCATTATCTATTTGTTACTCCATATAACTTACATATGACACCCATGAAAGCTCGACAAAATATCTATAATTACTCCATATAACGTACATATGACATCCATGAACGCTTCATTCAATATCTATAATTACTCCATATAACGTACATATGACATCTATGAATACGTCTAATGGATGTCGAATGGAGGTATGAAATGCGGAACTGTGGATGTCTAGTAGATGTTTACGGGACGTTTCATGGACATCTAATGGAGGTTTCGAATCTCCATGGTAGACGTCTAGTGGACATCCATTAGAGGTTTTTGTTCCGTGTGGGGAGTAGGTCCATCCATCGCCCATTCTTGTGAGATGCAATATACCTTTTTCGTCTCCCCAATTTTAATTAACGAAGATAATCTTTACATTGAGATTTTTTTAAATCGCCTCTGGGATAAATATTTTTTAATTATCACAGCGCTCATATAAACCGCATCTGGTATAAAATATTTTTAAAACCAGCACACGAATAGATCGCCTCTGGAATAAATATTTTTTAATTACCATAGCGCTCATGCAAACCGCATCTGGTATAAAATATTTTAAAAAACCAGCACACGAATAGATCGCCTCTGGGACAAATATTTTTTAATTACCACAGCGCTCATGCAAACCGCATCTGATATAAAATATTTTTAAAACCCAGCACACGAATACATCGCCTCTGAGACAAATATTTTTAAAAGCAGCTAGCTCACGAATAAATCTGGCACTAACTACTATAAATATATATATATATATATACATATAAAGTATGTAATCTTTGACCATAGAGAGGCAAGCGTTTGGCATTATACTTACACACCATTATATGAGCACCATATATAAAATAAATAAATATGCACTATATATATTTTACTTTCATTACTATAATCGACACGTTATAACGCGTTGTAACTTGTAACGGTCGTCACGGTCGACTGTTCTTACGCTGTTTTCTTGTTACGTGTACATACGTAAGCATCGGCAGCGCGACAGCAAGTATCTGTTCGCGCAACAAATATATAATAAAATAATTTTAAATATTACCCGATTTATGTCGTATTTGGTGTCATTTTAATCACACAAATCTCATTAATTTATTACAAATATTTGTAAAGGGGTAAAATGCAAAATAAAAGTTTTAATTTTAATTTTATAAGATGTTTATATGTATAGATAAAGAAAAATCCCCCATGTTGAAGAGTCGCTAAAAGCGAGAGCGAGAACGAATAAAGAGCAAGAGATGAATAACATCAAAGAGTTCCGAAGTCTCTCGCGAGGTTCCCTTTATCTATAATCTTTCACGTATTACATGTCATCTTACAATCGAAAATAAAACTTTCATAATTCGCATTTTATTACTTTAAAAATAATTTTAATTAATTAATGAGGTTTTTGTGATTAAAATGACACCAAATACGACATAAATTGGATAATATTTTTAATAAAATATGTTATCAAAAATTTGATTATTTATTTAATTAAAATTGACCGATTTATATCGTGTTTGGTGTCATTTTAATCGCAAAAATCTCATTAATTCATTGCAATTATTTTCAAATCGAAAAAGTGCGAAATAAAAATTTTAATTTTTACGATATTTAAATCCCTAACAGTTGTTATAGATAAGGAAAGATCTTCGATTCGAAGCGAGAGCGAGAAAGAGTAAGGAGCAAGCGAGATGACGAGACATGAAAGAGTTCCGAAGTCTCACTCGCCAGGCTCACTTTTTCTTATCTTCATATGTATACATGTCAACTTACTGTGGAAAATAAAATTGTTATATTTCGTATTTTTTTGATTTGAAAATAATTGCAATGGATTTATGAGATTTTTGCGATTAAAATGATACCAAACGACATAAATCGGATCATTTTTAATCAAATTAATTATTAAATTTTAATTATATATTCGCTGAAATAAAATTATATATCACTAAAATAAAATTAAATACGCTTATACATGTTTAATAAGACAAGTACATACAAGTTTATTTCAACTATTTATTTCAAACAATACAATAATATTTAATAATTAGAGATTACAATAAAAATAGTTACATAATTCTTATAGCTGATAAGTATGTATTTATAATTTATAAGAACTAGTCTACATTTCTCAAAAAAACAAAATTTTCCTACAATAAAATTTGTAAATTTCATTATTATATCATATGTCGAGGTAATTCGTAATAGTGATTTTATTAATATACATATTTGATGTAAATTGATTTTACTAAACTTTATTCTTGGCAAATAGTTGTAAATTGTGATCAATTATCATAAAGATTATTCTTACTGTAAATGTAAAAAATATATATAAACCCAGCAAACACTAAATAACAGTTATATAACTGTTAGTTATAATTTCCCATTCAACAATATAACTGTTACATGTTATGTAACAGTTACATAACATGTAACAGTTATATTGTTGAGTGGGAAATTACAACTAACAGCTATAAAAATGTTACTTGGTGTTTGCTGATAAATTGTATTATATAGGTGTATTTATTATAACAAAACAGAGAGAAAGAGAGACAAATATTTTATATTTATTATAGAATAAAAATACATACATATAAAAAACTATTTTTATATAGAGAAACGAGAATCAAAAAAATAAAAGTGACATGAGCGAATGAAAGAATATAATACCGAGCAAATAAACAGAAAGAGAAAGAGAGAGAGAGAGAGAGAGAGAGAGAGAGAGAGAGAAACTCAACATGTGTAACTGTTATAACTTTCACGTCGGAATCGCGATGAGCGAGAAACGAGGAGTACGGCACAAAAAAAACAGGAGTGACGCTAACAGTTTGTGACGAAAAAAAGGCGGTGTATTTCACGCGGACAACATAGACAAGAATTGTACAATTATTCGCGAGATTGCGAGAGAGTGCGAGGGCACTCAACGCGAACGGTTTTTCGTGCTCGGTCTAACTTCGGCAAAAAAACGATTCGATTGCTTGATCGGTGCTATAAACTCGGCGATGATTGCAAGAGAGCCTCGAACGGTTTCGGGCACGCACTTTTATTACCCCGACCTTCTAGAAGATTCGCTATAGTCATAAATCACTTTGAGAGTGATAACAAAGGAGACTGCGAATCTTCTAGAAAGTCGGAGGGCATAAGTGTTGATGTTTTTATTTCCTTAGCTGGTAGCCCGTTTAAAATTTGGGCTACCGACTAATCTCGAGGCTCGATGTGCGCAAGTGAAGGCATTTCGCGCGACGCGCGCATCGATATTAATGCGAGGTACGCGCAGCGCGAATCCGCAGCTTAGCGCGCGGATTACGATTCGCGTAACTGAGGCGCTTAATAGGATTAATTATAATAGGTTAATTACAGATAAATATAGATATATATGTACATATATACAAGCGCCTGTCAGGCTAATTTCGGAACAGTAACCGTATGTGTGAAGCATGAAGCTGGGCGATATGTAATGAGCGAGAAATTAGAAAGAGACAGAATGAGCATATGATCGAGAAAACGAAAGAAAAAATACGAGAGGGAATGCAATAATAATAATGCGTATATATAAATTATTGTCACACGCATGAAAGAGGGAAAGAGACAATACGATATTTTGTCCTTGTCGATAACAGATTGCAGTTCCATCTATCGTACTATCCGTCAACTAATTTTGCTCTATTTTACTCTTTTAACATCGATTCTGTACGCGAACGCATGTACACTAAATAGTTCGATTACAAATCTTTTTATACAGGTTTCTAAAATCATTTCTATTACTTCTGTATTTTTCTTTCATGTTATCCCAAGTGAGAGCGCTGTGTCTTTTACACAGACAAACTGCAAAACTTATATATTAAAGCAATATTGTTACGACGTGATGCAAGAAGTCGATAACACAACTGTAATTAACACAATTATAAGTAACTTTTCTTAGTTTTTTGCATGAAATTATAGGGCCCTCACTTCGTTATTTTTAGTACTTTAATTGTGGAAAAGGATTTATCGATCTATGTAGCCAATAAAAAGATTTATGATCGAATTGAGTCTTCGCATCTTGTCGGTAAAACAATCGACTTTAGGATCCCCTTAAGGGGAACATAAGATGATATCATCGGTTACACCCTCAATAGTCGTTTGAAGGTTACATAAAGGTCGCTTTCAATTTTTTAAACGGGATTCCCTACTTTTCATTGCATATTCTTATAGCTTATCTCAAGAGCTTTCCAAAACACTATAATTAAATATTTTTTCATTAAATACTTCGAGTTATAAGGCTTGAAAGTGACAGTATTTTGACATAATATTTTGTTAAATATTTATTTTCCTTACGAATTCCTTACTTTTGATTTTTGCAAAAAATACGAATCAATTAATGTAAAGAAAACACGTAATTATTTTAAAGAAAAACTTGTTGTGTAACTGCTTCTTGCATATTCTCCCCGAACCGTTAGAGGCAAAGAAAATAACGAATATAATCATGGAATCAAAGCGGTTAAGGATTTCCCTGAGCCTAAAACAATAAAAGAGGTTCATAGTTTTGTTGGATTAGCGTCCTAAATTTTTCCGTAATAAATGTTTCCGTAAATTTATAAAAAATTTTTCATTAATTGCTAAACCCTTATATCGTTTGTTGAAAAAGAACGCCATCTTTGTTTTTGGAGAGAAGAGAAAATCGCGTTTGAAATTTTAAAGCATGAATTAGTAGTGACTCCCACACTCGCAATATATAACCCGAAAACAGCTACTGAGCTGCACTGTGACGCAAGTATTCATGGATTCGGCGCTGTTCTGTTGCAATAACAACCGATACTAAAGATGCACCATGTGTTCTATTTTAGTAAACGTTCGACAGAGACAGAGGCTCGGTATCATAGCTTCGAACTAGAAACCCTTGCTATTGTATATGCGAAGATTTAAGATTTACCTCCAAGGCATTCCTTTTGTTATCATCTGTAACGTTGCGTTTTCGGCCGCGGTATAGCTCGCCGGAATCAGGAGTTCTTGTGTCAGGTTAGAGAGAGAAACGCCACGAATCTACTGAAATGTGCGTGTATATTTATTGAAAGTAATTGTATTTTACAATGTGTGAGTTTGGTGTGTGTGCGATGTGTGTGTGTGTGTGTATGCGATATTCGAATTAATTGCTATTAACCAATGTTCGGTTTTATAAATCGACGTTCGGGTTTTTATTGGCGTTCCCGATGTGTAACGAGTTTCCCGCTTTCTGTTTTTGCACGTGTTGACGCGCGGTTTTTGTCGCGATGTCTGGCACGGCCGTCAGCTGTTCTTCGGGCTTTAAATTCGTACGCGTGACAAGTGATTACAATTTGCTCGCTGTGTTCGGAATCTTTTATTATAAATTTATCTGCGTGCTTGCCAATTAATCGTGACAATTTATCGACGTCGGTTCGTTGTGTTCGCGATACTTTTGTTACAAATTTATTCGCGCGTCAGACAATCAATCGGAATCGGTTTGCTGTGTGTGGTCGTGGTTTTCGTATTATTACCGATTTATTTACGCGTGGGCTGAACAAGTCTTCTTCGAGGGGGGTCGCATGCGCCTGGTATTCCAAGATCGCGGTGTAAGATGCTTGGATATGGATTGATTCGTGAGGACGGGAGTATCTCACGAGAACACTCGTCGGAGACAGCTCTCTCTCCACCCCGGGACGTTTTAAGATACTCAGGCGGTGGGAAGGAACGGTGTCAGCTGGCAGGTCGAGAACGCTCGGCGGAACTGGAGTTCTCCCTCCGGTCCGATCGGCAGCCTGGTTGTAAGTTAGGAGATACCTTTGAGAGCGATGGGGTGGAGTAGCCCTCCACCTTTTCGTCTTTTTTCTCCTGTGGGATTCGGGTACGGTTCTGGATGGCTCTGCGCTGTACTAGCGAGAGAGGATTCGGAATTGTCGTTCTCTTGCGAAACCCGCGTGAGACGAAGTGACTTCTCTGGCCGACGACAGCCCCTTTTATACGGGGTGGCTCGCTTGCGTCGGCGCAGACGATACAACCCTTCCGAGCGGTGGTGGGGTTGCCGAAAGGGGCCGTCTACCCGGCGTATCGTCGGGGCCGTTCGTCGTTTCTCGGCGATATTCGACCGAAGAATTTTAACGGTTTTAAAATTGTGGGCGCACTGCGCCCCTGCCCTTGCCCGATGGGTGGTCGTCGGGCGGCAGCTTCTGGTCGGTGGAATGGCCGGGAATTGTTGGGGTGATGCGTTTTAGACGCATCGTTACACATCTCTGATTGCAGTGCCGTAACACAGATTCTTGAAAAACGAGACTTTAATTTACGAATTGCTAGATGGAGCCTTAAATTGCAAAACTTCGATTTTAAGATTATACATCGTTCAGGCACACATATGGGTCATGTCGATGCTCTTAGCAGGTCCTTTGGTATTTTGGCTAATGAAGATAATCCCTTCGAATGGAATTTCAAGATATTGCAAAATAAAGATCCTATCATCAGAGAGATTGCTAAAAAATTGGAGAACGAGGAGGATTCTTGATATGAAATGCGTGATGGACTAATTTATAAAAAGTAGGAAGGAAAACTTTTATGTTTTGGTACCCGAAGAAATGGAGAAGCATGTTCTTTTCAAGTAACACAACGAAATGGACCATTTAGGGCTTAAGAAAATGATTGACGTTATTCGCAAGTCCTACTGGTTCCCCAAAATTAGAGATAAATGTAACAATCATATACGCAATTGTCTGAAGTGCATTACATTTTCTCCATCTTCCGGAAAACCTCAAGGAATTTTGCATCCAATCCCAAAGGTGATACACCTTTTCAAATGATTCACATAGATCATTACGGACCTGTTGACCAGAAGATCTTATCAAAAAAATATATATTTTTGATTGTCGATGCTTTTTCTAAATTCGTGCTATTATATGCCACCAAGACAACTAACGCTAAGGAAGCAATCGGATGTCTGATGCAATTTTTCCAATGTACACCGAGAGTTCTAGTTCAGATAGAGGAAGTACTTTCACTGGCAACGAGTTTGCTGAATTCTTAAGGATGCACGATGTCCGTCATATTAAAATAGCAACTGGATCACCGCAAGCTAACGGTCAGGCGGAACGCATCAACCGTACTCTAACACCTATGTTAGCAAAATTAGCAAGTATAACGATAACACCCAGCCATGGTATAAATTTTTATACCATATAGAATGCGCTATTAACAATACGGTCAACAGATCTACGGGAGAAACCCCTAGTCAGCTTGTGTTTGGCCTCGATCATCTTAAAGAATATTTGGACGATTTAAACCATCGTCAAGATTTAAAAACTTTTCGAATCGAAGTTGCTAAACATACGGTGCAGTCTCAAGCTCAGCAGAAGCAATGGTACGATCAAAAACATTGCAAGCTGATAAAATATCATGTTGGTGATATGGTCCAAGATCCGTAGATGGAGAAATGGGACGAGGGAAGATCTTCGCAACCGCTTCACACGATTTGGCACAAAAATGGCGGCGACCGTGGCTCGGTTGATTAATGTCGTCTAATATAGGTTATTCTCGTTTTATGCATTTGTTAGATTTGTAAGATTTTTTTATAAAAAATTTAGAAAACAGTAACAATAATTCTGAATAGTTTGAATAATAAAAAACTAATTCTAATTAATTGAATGAAAAATTATTAAGAAAAAATGATTATATTTTTACGGGTGACCAGTAGTAATACTATGAGGTTTCTAACCCAGGGGCTCCGAGGGGGGGTGAGGGGCGAGGGGGAACCGCGGCGGGGGGGTGACGTCACGCGGGGGGGTGACGTCACGTGCGGGGATGATGACGTTACGCGGGGGGTGATGACGTCACGCGGGGGATGATGACGTCACATGCGGTGAAGGGGGGATCGCGGCGCGAGCGATGGACGAGGGGGTCCGCGCGGGTAGGGGGGATCCGCGGCGCGAGCGATGGACGAGGGGGTCCGCGGGGGTAGGGGGGATCCGCGCGGGTAGAGGGGATCCGCGGAAAGAAGATGGTAGTGTGAGAAGAATAGCTTTAGTTGTGGGAAAAGGATAGTGCTACATGTGGGAAAAGGATGGCATCAACGTGTGACAAGGATGACATCAACGTATGACAAGGATGACGTCAACGTGGGACAAGGACGACGCACTGTAAGATGAGAGAAGGATGATGTAAAGGTAAGTGAGCAACGAGTATATGAATGAGAGAACGATAATATTGCGAACAACGCATGCGAGAGAGAACGATAACGCGAAGACAACTAGCGCAAGAGAGAGAACGATAGCGCGTACGAAAGAGAGAACGATAATAGCGCGAGAATAACGCGTGCGAGAGAGAACGAAGATATCGCGAGACTTATAATTAACGTGTGTGAGAGAGACGCAAGGGATGGGTACGCAGGGAGAGGTGTGTAAATAAGTACATTTTTTAAATTAAAATATAAAAATTTATTTCAAAATGTGTGTGTAAATACATTTGTGTGTGTGTGTGTGTGTGTGTATGTGTGCGCTTAATATATAATAATAAAATATAATAATATAAAATATAAAAATATAATGATAATAATAATATAATAATAATGATATAAAATAAAAAAATATATATATAAGGGGGAGGGGGCGATGCGCCGGACTAAGGGGAGGCCGCTCCTGGAACAGAAAAAGAGGAAAGATGTATTAATAAAAAACCTAGTCACAATAAAACTTATAGAAGGAAAAATATGTACTTACATCTGTATCCATTATATGTATATGCCATTGGGCGCCCGAATCTCCCCAGGCACCCAAATCTCCTCTTCCGCGTAGGACTCCTCCCCAAAGAGCCGCCGCAAGTCAAAGATATCCTCCTCGTCCTGGGGACTCTCCGGGGTGTCACTCCACATATAGGAGAGTTCATGTCTCCTTGCCCGACGCTCCGCCCGCACCCACTGCCGGATATTCATAAACCCGGGGATTTCTATATCAACTTGGAACTACATTAAAAAATATAATTAGTATAAATACACGCACATTGTTTTTTTTTTAAATATTCGCAAATGTAATACTTACCTCCCAATGGAAGGCCAGCTTAACAAGTAAGACACAGAGCAGGTCGAAGAAGTACTGCTTCCACCCTGGGCAATTTTCCAAAATGCTATCCATTTTTTAACTCTTCTCGACTCAACTTCTCGACTCAACTGCTCTCGGAAACTTTATGATGAGGCAACGAGGTCCCGGCACGGGATTTTATAGTAGAGATGTGGCATTATCACCATATCAAAGCACGTCGTAAGACAAAAGTACACGTGGTCCCATACAACTCAGCATGGTATAATATAATATAATATTATCATATTGCGACTTTGCGAGGAGACAAACGTCTCGGTACGAAACTTTAGAATAGGAACGTATCATTATCGCTTTACCAAAAATGCGTCGTAAGACAAAAGTATGCATGTTCCCACGCAAATTAGCATGATATAACGCTATAATGCATCAACCCTGCTCGAACGGTCATCGAACGGAAACGAACGATTGTCGAACGCAAACGAACACCCGTCGAACGCAAACGAACGCTCATCGAACGGCTATCGAACGGTATTTGAACGGTCATCGAACGGAAACGAACGCCCGTCGAACGGTAATTGAACGGTCATCGAACGCCCGTTGAACGGAAATGAACGGTCATCGAACGGAAACAAACGCTCGTCGAACGGAAATGAACGGCTGTCGAACGGAAATGAACGCTCATCGAACGGAAACGAACGCCCGTCGAACGACAATTGAACGGCTATCGAACGGTCATCGAACGGAAATGAACGCTCATCGAACGGAAACGAACGGCTATCAAACGCCCGTCGAACGGCTATCGAACGGTCATCGAACGGAAATGAACGCTCATCGAACGGAAACGAACGGCTATCAAACGCCCGTCGAACGGAAACGAACGATCATCGAACGAAAACGAACGCTCGTCGAACAGAAATCAACGGCTATCAAACGGTCATCGAACGGAAACGGACGCTTGTCAAATGTAAAAACTATATTATCAAATATTTAAATGTTTTATCATGTACCACAATGTAGTATCGAAATACAATATCTGCGGCAGCTGTGTCACGTACGGAAACACGATACTGCACACGTATAAAGATAGAGATGAGGAAAGAAAGGAGAGAATAAGAAAGACGATAAAAGTATATTGCATCATCAATTTATTATAAATATGGATTCGATGAATCATTATCATGATGTTTCAACCACCAATTATAAATCTTAAATACATTTTGTAAAGCGCAATTTTTTACATGATTTTCACAACGTACAGTATTCTTAACATCTAACTTATTTAAAGAAGCTACATCCTCATAGTCTGCATCCAAAGTTTCGATAATCACATCGTTTCTCACATCATTGTCCAGTATATCAGCTAACCATTGCCGTTTTTCATGTCCTTTAACGTACACGAGAGGTGACGCATTATCATCCTCCCCCGTTGCACCCATCACCGCCGTCGTAATTAAACGTTTCGATTTCCAATATGAAAAGTGTCCATCATTCCACGATAATCCATGGTGATTTTTCATCAACCATAAAATCTGACATCTCTCAGATTTTGTGAGCATGTGCCATGGTTCGGGACATGTAAAAATGTAATGAGAAAGTACGGATCCCTTTCTCAGAACCGCAGCTTCCTTCACGACAAAATTTTTTCCAACGATAAATCCTTGTAGATCCACAAACGTTGGCACAGCCATGATGACAAGATCCGATCGCAGACTGATGTCGATCGTCAAACATCTGAATCTTTTATATTTTTTCATATGCAATGGAGGGGGTATTTGCTGACTTATGTAATTTTGCGGACTACATTGGTCAATGGATTATATTCGACAACCCGATCGTGCAAGATCAGACAGTAGGCGGTAGTATTCGCCGGTATATTTTCCCTGCATTCAAACTCTATTCTCACGTCCACGGTAGCAGTTTTGACAGACTCGTTTTGTCGTGAGCAATCAATGACCGCGAGAGGACCGCAATGTAGAAACTTTGAAATGGTTAATAGCGTTGCATCATCGTCGCATCCGTAATAAGATTTGCGAAAACGAGAGTACATGTCGAATAGGACGGCGAATCTATTTTTTTCAAAATCTAAATTTAAATCATCGTAGGGCTAAAATTCCGAGTTTAAATAGAGTTTAACATTGGTCAATTTGCAGTCGTCGAACAATGTAACATCTTGTGACACTGAATTCTTTTTACCAGTTTGCAGTGCAAAGATCACGTATCGTGGTTTCTCTAGCTGGGAGGCAGCTTTCACGGTCCACGAATGCTTAATCGTGCTATGCAGCAGAGGAAATTCATATAGATCCCAAGATCTGAAACTCATGTTCAAGTATCGTCCGCTTTCCAACATTCGCAACATCGACAATTTATTAATCTCGTTCAATATTACATAAGGCATACGCCACTGTATCTTGAGTAATTCAATCTCAGCTTCCGACGATGTGATGTCCGAATAGACAATTATTATCGTTGCGCGAACGTATCAGAATCAATTCGTGACGAGCGTTAATCACAACGCGTTTATAATCTTCGCAAAATCTCAGCAACATGTTGAGCGGTATGCAATAGTTGAAATAATTTTTGTCACCGTTGCACGTCAAATCCCACGCAGCGTTCTTCAAGTTTATACTTTTCTGATGCGTTAGAGAGACATAATTTTTGAGCGTCGAAGTTATTCCAACATTTCTGTTGCGATCAATTTCTACTTCGTCGAGTTCATATCGAAGCTCATCAAACATGAATGCGGCGCAATTGTTTCCCAATACAACCTTAATTTCGTCATTCGCTTTACGCACATTAAACCTTCCCTCGATGTAAAGAAAGCTTTCGCACGGTAACGTGTACAAATCCTGATGTTGTATAGGTATTCGTATCTCGTCGCTGTATCCAAGCGTCGTATTGGCGTACGGATTGTACGTATGAGTCTCAATCTTGACGATGCGATCGTCAAAGACTGGCTCACCTCCGATATTCAAAATATCAATCATTCTTTTCGTACGATGAATCCCAATGATTTTAAAAATTCACGATTCAACGCGCTCAGCTTCTTTTTAACGGCTATCTTATTAATGTCACCCGATACCGCTCGCCTTACTGCAATAGTATTGTCCCTCGTAAAAGTATTGTCTCTCGCGTGCTCCGTTTCGTTCAGTACGAGCATACTATGTTTGTCGCCGCCGTATATGCAATCTTACGGTAATTTCCTCTCCTCGAAAATCGAGTAATCGACCTCTTTGATCCACAATACGAATCGTTAAATCCGTAATGCTCCGTACGATGATCGGCAGATAAATGATCTGTGCCGGCGTTTCCGATATCTTATATCCTGGCGGTACGCTCGGTGAAAATTCATGTATCGTGTGTATGCGCATGTCATTGCTGTACGCACCAGTAGTCACGTTACATTCTATACGAATAATATTTACGTTTATAATATTAACCGGTTCGTCCGATTCGTACCACTTGCGAGGTTGCAATATACGATTCGACGAGAATCCAAGCAAGGATCCTACATTGTCGGGTTTGGTAAAGTTTATTCTGTAGGCACATTTGATTTCGCTCTTTAGCGTGCTATGATTGGCGCGGAGCGCTATTGGATATTCCTCATCATAATCGTTTTCAACATCTCTGGAAAGGTGTTCATCTTGCAAAATTGCACGTTTGAGATAGTCATTTATAGCATGCAATTCGTACGATCCTTCGGGAATCATAATTTCCTTGTCATCGTTGCCAAAGTAAAATTTATTATTCGAAAAATTTACGTTCGGAATCGTATGATAAATTTCAAAATCAGTTAATCCGAGCTCATAATCGGCATCGGTCAAATCTATAGCGGGAAAATAGCTTACAGCGAGAACGCTGCTTCTGCCAGTCAACGTAAGCGTTAGTGACATGTCGAACGAATACTGAGTCGTGACGATGGCTTGTCAGGCTTTAAATTGATCGTCGACTGTTTGAAGAAATTTTAAACACAACTGTCCACAGATGCTCTGATTGTAACTTTGATAAGATGCGTAATTGTATTCAATTTTCACTCGTCCGAAATATCGCACAAGTTCCTTGGGTGGTCGAAGATTTCCAAAACTATCGAAATATACGACACGATCTCCCCTCTTTGCGTACGCTACCCAATGAGTACCGGAACCATCAACGTCATCCAAATTGACGATACCGCTCTCGTTTCATCGTACACCGCTTATTGGTAAATTATTGCGCATGAAAACACCTCTAAAGAACGGTATGTGCATACGTTTCGCCAATTGTTCCAATTGCACGTTAGTTGTCGCACCCGTAGGCATTTTTAATGTTTTTTCAACGTTTTTCTTTCTCTTAGACTTTGTTGATAATCCCTGTCCACGCTTGTACGGAGCGAGATAAAGTCCGCGACCTACCATAGCGCGATTGTGACGCTGCAACTCTTCCAGCTGACGTTGCGCCGCCTTGCTATCGTTTACCGCCTTTGCGATTCCCGCCGCACCGCCTGCCAAAGAACCGACAACTCCCAACAACGGTAAAAGTGGTAAAATACCACCACGTTTCGCTACTGGAAGTATTCGTTTTTTCCTCCTCTTTGTCGTCGACGGCTTTTTCATCCCCATACCGAGTTTTGTCTTTGCCTTCATTGCCGCCCAAACAGTTGTAGCGGCTGCTCTTTCGCCAAGAGTCGAATCCCTCGCGGTAATGCGTTCTCGCGCTCTTGCAGCTAGTATGCGATCCGCGACGTGTCGTTGACCCAGGTCGTTGCTTCGCGAGTAAGCAATGTCGTGCTCGCGATAAGCGGCGTCCAATGCATTGATGCCTCGATCGCCTCTAGCCAATCGTTTCTCTAATCGAGTTCCCGGGCCGCAAAACTGATAACCGGGAATATGTAATTCGATGGGAAGCGCGTTTATCGCACGATTTAAGAGACCGCTACCTCTTACGATTCTCGCTGACATTCGTAGCAATCTTTTATTAACGGTGGTGGACCGTCGATGTGTGTTCGCATCCACGGCTGATTGTAATGTCGCATGCACGAACGATATTGTTGAACCTCCGAATCAGCCTTTATATATTCTGGAAGCTTGTCCCACAATCGTTCCACGTAATCACCAAAATTTTGCAGTAAAACAATCTTTGGGATATACTGCAGTTGTTCGGCGGTAAGCCGGAAAATGTCTCTTTTATCCGACAGAAGGAGAAACATTTTTGATACTGAGCGGTTTCGAGTCGAGACACCTCTATAAATAGGTCTCCCCCTCGTGATCATTCGCAAAATTGATTCGAAAGAGAAAACATGCGGTTCGTGCGACAAGCGCGGATAATCAAAGTATCAAATTTCGACGATAGACTAATATCGGAGAAAAAAGTACGCAAGTATGGAAACATGCTACCGACTACTATACGTGGTATCGTTTGCGGCCCTTCAAACTGCGATAAGACAAACGTGTTGATTAGTTTGATAGAAAGTCCGTACGGTGTACGTTTCGAGAACGTGTACATATACTCGAAATCGCTTCAACAACCGAAATATAGATACTTGGAAAATCTACTAGCACCTACCTATAGACGAAATTGGTTATTTTACATTCTCTAATAACAGCGATGTCATTCCACCGAGCGAGGCGCTTCCGAATTCCATCTTTATCTTTGATGACGTGGCATGCGACAAGCAAGATACGATAAGAGAGTACTTTGCAATGGGTCGACACTCGAGCGTCGAATGTTTCTATCTTTGTCAAACGTACGCCAAGATACCTAAGCATCTTATACGCGACAATGCGAATCTTTTGATTCTATTTAAACAAGACGGCACAAACTTGAAACACGTGTACAACGATCATGTAAATACCGACATGTCTTACGACGATTTCCGCGCATTGTGTCAGAAATGTTGGCAACGCAAATATGGCTTCGTAGTCATTGATAAAGACAGCACGTTGATCAATGGACGATATAGAAGAGGATTTAACGATTTCGCGATACCGTAAAGCGATCAGTCGTCATCGACACATCGATCGAGCATCATGAACGGCGATCGCGAAAAGATTGCGAGAGAGATTGCAAAAACGAGCGAATCAATTCGCAAAAAATATCGCGTTTTGAAAACTGGTAAAATGGAGGAAGAAGTTGCATTGGAAAGACAATTTAAGCCAATTACCGAACCTTTAAAACAACTTGTCGAAAATACTGTGGAATCTGATGCGCCAAAAATCGAGCCGTTGAGTTTGACGTTTGGAGAGAAGCACAAGGAAAAAATAAAAGAGTCGAAGCAAGGAATAAAGCGAGCACGGATAAATATGCCGATAAACGATTCGCCGATATATTCGACACCGAATCGATCGAAACGAAGGAAACAATTTTCTAATATGGCTACTGTTTCTACTCCGATAAAAGTACAATTGCGTCAAACAATACCATCCCCGTCCGTCGAAGAAATTTACGAGACCACGCCCGATTCGTTTGTAACATCGGTCCGACACGAATTAGAAACGTCCGAAGGTCAGAAAACGTTCCGAGATCATTTTGGTCCACTAGTGCAAAAATATATAGGAGCTATCATGAGTGTTGATAAAAATAAGAGTATGGATTACGTCTACGGTGTTAAATTTACCAGCGAAGGAATGATGCTCGGTGATAAACGTTTCGATGTGGACATGGAAGATAATATAATTATCGATGGAATAAAATATACGGGAACCGAAGGTATCTACGATTTGATTTTTAAAAATATTCCCAATCATAAAAAATACACTCAAGACGATTTGTATAAATATCAAAGTATATTAAAAGCAACAAATGCGCATAAACGTGACAACAAAGTTAATAATCCTATTAAAAGTAATAAAGGATACAAGTACAAATATATAATTGCACCATTATTCCCCGATAGAAAAGTGGGAAGAGGTATAGACGCGCCGCGCACCATGACGCTAAGCGATAAGATGATCGATTACGTGCATTGGAACGATCCCAACGAATTGGTAGATCGTTTGCGATTGCTGGACGCCTCGCGTCGAGCCGGCAACAATGCTCACGACAATGAAATCTTGTCAATTATCGAAGAACTTCGCGAGGCCGGCATTATTATAAATTAAACTATGCGTCGACGATACGTGTCATTCGGTCAATGTTCTCGGTACCGAAATGTCGATTAATAAATTTGGATTATCGCTCGGAACGTCGAATAATTTGTACTATCAGTGGAATGGATTATTGAGAAATTATGTTCGCGATAACGCTCTCTGTCAGACTACTACCGGCTTTGATGCAAGGTCGCGCGAGATTCAACGCGTAGCGCAACCGGAAGCTGATACTGACGCCGTCAACAAACGATACGTGGATAAACTTTTGAGAGATCGACAGGGAGAAATTGAGCAAAAAATTATCGCGCTTGAAACAAACGTGCAGGCGCTACGAATAATGATGAACGAGATAAAGAATGTGCTGAGATATGCAACATCTGACTCGGCACAGTAAACGAGACATACTAATATTGCAATATTAATTATGCCTCGATCAAACGTGCGAGAGAAGAAAAACACCTCCGAAAAGCGACAATTAGTCGAAGAATTACATGCTCCAGCAAGAAGAAATTTTCCACGAAGACGCGTCATTGTACGCAGATACGACGATCTGTGGCAGGCGGACGTGGTCGACATGCGTTCGTACTCTCGACTCAACAAGGGTCATAAATACATACTCACAGTTATCGATGTGTTGAGCAAGTATGCGTGGGCCGTACCGCTCAAGAGTAAGAGCGGAAACGAAATGTCCGAAACGATCGCAAAGATTATTGGAGACGATAAAAGGTGTCCGAAAAATTTTCAAACCGACAGAGGAAAAGAATTTTACAACGCGAGTGTGCAGAAACTCATGAAGAAACACAACATTAATCATTACTCGACGTATTCCGTTATGAAAGCCTCGGTCGTGGAACGATTCAATCGTACTTTGAAAAACAATATGTGGAAAATGTTTACGTTCAATGGAAATTACAAATGGATCGACGAGCTATCTCGACTCGTTGCAGAGTACAATACGCGAAAACATCGCACCATCGGTATGAGACCTGCCGACGTCACTCCAGCGATCGCCGAAAAACTTTTAAATACGGTGTATAGCAACGTAAAAATTGCGGCTCCGACAAAATTTAAGGTAGGCGATTCGGTACGCGTGAGCAAATACAAGACCATCTTTGAAAAAGGTTTCACACCTAATTGGACGACCGAAGTTTTTAAGATTGTCGAGGTGCAGAAAACTAATCCGGCGACATTCATACTCGAAGATTCGCGTGGAAATCCCGTCGCTGGAGGATTCTATGAATACGAACTACAACGCGTCGCTAATCCCGACGTATATCTCGTAGAAAAAATTTTGCGGGAAAAGGGTGATGACATATACGTGAAATGGTTGGGAATGGATAAATCATACTTTGGATACATAAAAATAATGTATTATAAATATTTATTAAAATAATATACATATAAACTATATAAATAATTTAATATATAAATATTTAATAATATAAAAATATATAAAATGTATAAAATATAAAAATATATACATGATTATGTACAAAATATACAATTAATAATAAACAAAATATACATTTATTTACAATGGTATTCTATAATGTCCCCACGGTAACGTATCGGTGGTTTCGGGTACAATATACCGCTTATCGTCGTACGGACTCAGAGCAATTTTCGTCTCGCTGATCGTATACTTGATGTAATTTAGATCGTATACACGACTGCTGACGCGTCATTTCAATCTCTTCGTTTAAACACCGCGTGTAATCGTCAAACGTTATCGTTCTCGCGACAACGTTACTCTTGACACCTTTAACTTTCTTTGTGTCCTTTTTTCCATTCACTCGTAACGCGTACATCTTTGCTCTGAGCCCGACGAATTCGGTCATTATGGCACCGTTGTTTTCGTCCTTCATCAGGCCCGGTACCTTTTTATTTACAAGCGGTATACCGTACACGTTATCCACCGCATAATCGCTCGTGTCGAATCTAATGATATCACACTTCATATTCTCATACACATCCGCGCACTCAATGTGATATATGAGACTGTCCGTATCGGTGTACATTACCCGGCATTTGTCGCGATACATTGGCGTCATATACTCGTGATGAAACTCGTACAAACATGTCTTGGATATGTCGAGTATACACATACCCACGTAAATCGGTTTGTAGAATTTCACCTCGAGTTTGCGCAATTCCACAGCGATTAAGTTTTCTGAAAAAACGCTTCTGCTGTGGAAATTTGGTTTCGCGATCATTGCCTCTGCGCCGTACCGACCATCCCACTTTGTTAATAATTTAACATCGACACGATTCCGCACATTTTCCATCGTTTTACCAAACACCGCATTGTTCATTAATTTATATAAATTTTTTTCGAAATCATTTTTAGCCAATGTTCTGAAATGTGTATTTAATTCTATGTAATTTCGAAGCCAGGGAGATTGTGAAAATTGTAAAATTCGATGTATTTTTGTAATGCGAAGACCGTGACGCGTACACTGCTGCAGGTTGCGATAGTGTATCACGTAACGCTTCTTATCGTATAGCGTTGCAAGCAGTTTGAATTCCCGCTTGCCAGGTGGTTTGTCGCGTGTCGGGCAAAACGGTAGGTCAGTGTGCACATCGTGAAGATATTGCAGATACTCGAGGTCCACTTCGAGGACTTAGCCTGTAGGCGAATCTAGCGCGATGGATGATACGTCAAAATTGGTTACGTCGTCGACCCATTGAAAATCGGCATAGGGCAACGGTTGACACATTGCCCATCCGTACAAATTATTTACATCAAAGTACATCAAGTACGATGATGGTTTCGATGGATCGTACGACACCATGTACTTGTTATTAGCGCGAGCGTATCTACCCGAACATTGATTCAGACCGCCGCGTATACCACGTTCGATGAACATAACCATGTCGATGTCGGTAAGCAGCTCGAACGTAATTTTCGTATGCTTCAACATGGCGTCCCACGTGTATCCGGGGAGCGTATAGTAATACGCGGGGTCGAGTCCGTAACTTTCGATACATTTATCTCGAAAGTTTTCGAAAATATCGGCTAATAACAAGACATCGATTTTGAGGTACAAGTCGCTATTCGCCTAGCGTCCGAATGGAGAATCGCATCCAGACGTTCTCGGCGTGCGCGTAATCGCTCTCGGATACTGTGTCACCGGTCAAGGAACTGTAAAACGATTCGCGCGGTGGTAAACACGTATCTTGCAACTTGTCAACGGAATCGATGTATTCGTATGGAAATACACCTTTTCGCGTTAACAAATTGAAATGTTCGGTAGATAAATTTTGAAATTCTGATTTCAAAATTTTGAGTTTGTCTTTGTCCAAAAACGATGCCAATTTGTCGAGACTCGATGCTAGAAATTTGTATGAATCGATGAAACGTAATTTTACTTGATTTTTTGATTCTTCTTTAAAATCAACATTTTTGGTAAACGAAATATATTTCTCTTTTGTTATCGGAAGTAACTCGATTTTTCCTTCGAACGAAGTGGCTATTTCCTCGATAATAAAGTGCGAATCGTAACCAGATAAATTGTGAAAAACTATGGGAATACAAAAAGATTCTTTATAATTTAAATTGCAATTTGAGTGTGCTGGACCTCTGTACCGCCCGGTCAGATGGCAATGATCGCGAACGCGTGTATCGTCTTCCACGAATGGTTTTTCGCATATATGACATTGAGTGGCGCTACGGAATTTCTCCCACTCTTCGGGTGTTAAATTTACCATGGGGACATTTGTTTTTAAAATATTTTTTATACGTAACGCTAAATTTTTGAGGTCTTCAACGAACCATGCTATACAATCGGCGCTACGACGCGAATGGTACGCCGATAACGATTCGT
The DNA here is from genome assembly GCF_025532165.1 of Camponotus vicinus. NCBI lineage: Eukaryota > Metazoa > Arthropoda > Insecta > Hymenoptera > Formicidae > Camponotus > Camponotus vicinus. Next base: position 12,675,741 of record NW_028141967.1, on the reverse strand, counting down.
CGAACGAACAATACATAATAAGCTATAAATAGCTAAATACCCGATGGTGTTGATATGCGTTTTTCTCTTCTTCATCCATCTTGGCCAGAACGCATTCCAAGGGGCGTATCCCGATTGGACACGTAACGAATCGACACCGCTCGATTGGACACGCATTATTAAACACGTTTTATTGGACACCGCTCGATTGGACACCGAACGATTCGACACCGCACGATTCGACACTGCACGATTGGACACGCACATTGCACGATTGGACACGGCAGCATTGGACACTGCACGATTGGACACGTACATTGCACGATTGGACACGGCAGCATTGGACACCGCACGATTGGACACAGCACGATTCGACACCGCACGATTCGACACCGCACGGTTAGACACCGCATGATTGGACACCGAACAATTGGACACCGCACGGTTGGACACCGCACGATTGGACACCGCACGATTGGACACCGCACGATTGGACACCGCACGATTGGACACCGCACGATTGGACACCGCACGATTGGACACCGCACGATTGGACACCGCACGATTGGACACCGCACGATTGGACACCGCACGATTGGACACCGCACGATTGGACACCGCACGATTGGACACCGCACGATTGGACACCGCACGATTGGACACCGCACGATTGGACACCGCACGATTGGACACCGCACGATTGGACACCGCACGATTGGACACCGCACGATTGGACACCGCACGATTGGACACCGCACGATTGGACACCGCACGATTGGACACCGCACGATTGGACACCGCACGATTGGACACCGCACGATTGGACACCGCACGATTGGACACCGCACGATTGGACACCGCACGATTGGACACCGCACGATTGGACACCGCACGATTGGACACCGCACGATTGGACACCGCACGATTGGACACCGCACGATTGGACACCGCACGATTGGACACCGCACGATTGGACACCGCACGATTGGACACCGCACGATTGGACACCGAACAATTGGACACCGCACGGTTGGACACCGCACGATTGGACACCGCACGATTCGACACGCACGATTCGACACCGCACAAAGAGCATGGAGCAGACACACACACACACACGGGGGGTGCAAGGGGGGCCTTCGGCCCCCCTCCCGCACCCACCCCGTCCCCCTCGCTTCGCGTGAAAAGTTGCAAAGTGGAACCTCGCTTCGCGTGGAAAGTTGCACCCTATCGTAGGCACCCCTACCGGCGGGGTGCATACATGTCCAAATGTGCGGTGTCGAATCGTGCAGTGTCGAATCGTGCGGTGTCGAATAGTGCGGTGTCGAATCGTGCGTGTCGAATCGTGCGGTGTCGAATCGTGCGTGTCGAATCGTGCGGTGTCCAATCGTGCGGTGTCCAATCGTGCGGTGTCCAACCGTGCGGTGTCCAACCGTGCGGTGTCCAATCGTGCGGTGTCCAATCGTGCGGTGTCCAACCGTGCGGTGTCCAATTGTTCGGTGTCCAATCATGCGGTGTCCAACCGTGCGGTGTCGAATCGTGCGGTGTCGAATCGTGCTGTGTCCAATCGTGCGGTGTCCAATGCTGCCGTGTCCAATCGTGCAATGTACGTGTCCAATCGTGCAGTGTCCAATGCTGCCGTGTCCAATCGTGCAATGTGCGTGTCCAATCGTGCAGTGTCGAATCGTGCGGTGTCGAATCGTGCGGTGTCCAATCGAGCGGTGTCCAATAAAACGTGTCCAATAATGCGTGTCCAATCGAGCGGTGTCAAATCGTTACGTGTCCAATCGGGATACGCCCTATTTTTACCACATTTTTCACACAAATGTTTTCGTATCTCATCTCGAGGAAATAAAAACATCCGAAAACCATGTTCGCTTCGATTTTTACAATTTTTTGCATAACAACCTGGCAATGTAATTTTTTCTTATAAATAAAATTTCCTATAATGTTCGATTACTTGCTTACTCACACTACTAATAGCCGTAGTACTATGTATACTAACACAGATTCGCTGTCTCGAAAATGGCGACCGTGCGAAGACCTTCCCTCGTCCCGTTCCTCCATCTACGGACCTTGATATGGTCATAGTTCGCAATTTTGAGAGTACGCCCGTCTCTAAAAAACTACTACTTCTATTTAAAGGCTCATATGAAGTGACCAAAATTCTTAAGAACGATCTTTATGTGTTAACCGATCCAACCGGATTTCAAAATACACAGCGACCGTACGTAGGAACTTGGGAATCCAGTAATATGCGCCCGTGGATCAAACCTTAAACATTCATTAAGTTAGCGTTCACACTCTCGAATTTTTATTTCTTGCCTTAGTACAATTGTTAAACTAGATTACTCACACTACAACTTGTTTCGTTTGTATTTTATTTTCAGTTTTCCGTTTATATTTTATTTTCACGTTAGGGTGCCGTCACATGCGGCGTAACTTGCGTAAGCGTAACTTGCGTATTCTAGTAATTTTTAATTGAAGTTACGTCATTTTGAAAGTCGGCTTTTACATGGGGCGTATTGTGCGGAATGCATAACAAATACAATCAATTCTAGATTAGATTTTCCGTTGTACACTCTAATGGAAATGCTAAGAAGATTTGCGATTGGTCTTCGTAACCTACACGTCTCGAAAAGTACGCATCATGGGGAACCGATGCTCTGCATACAAGTATGTGTGAAGCGGAATGTATGCAATATTTATAAAGTTAAAAAGATTGAAGTATATATTTACTTCAATCTTTTTAACTTTAAAACAGTACATGTGTTCTTGAGGCCACGTTAAGGACGATCGGTGATACCAGTAGGCTCACTATTCAAAAAATATTAATTAAATCTATTATTAATCTTGTATTAATCCTAATTATAATAATTTAGTTAAAATTAAAATTTAAAGTTAAAATTTGAATTTAGTATTTACATATTTAGAAAGTAATTCAAAGGTTTTAACCCACAGAAAAGTATATAATAATGGATCCTAACTTAATATTAATAATTATTTGGAAACGATGGCAAAAGTGGAAGAAGATTTGATCGTTATTCATATTTTATTAAAACTTTTTGACAATGCTTTTTCAACCTACATTATCCTATGTCTTGAATAACACTGAATGACACGCTTACTAATACACATACATCAACGTTTCTGCCGCCAAAAATTGGATTCGGAGTAACGATAATAGCGTAAAATAACTAGGCGGAAGCTGATACTTAAATGAAACAATGTGATTGGTCGGCACAAGTTACGCTTACGCAAGTTACGCTGCATGTGACGGCACCCTTAGTTTTTCCGTTTCAAATTTATTTTCAAGTTATTATGTATTTAGTTTGTATAGAGAGTTTGAGGGACCACATTCATGTCAGGAGCGGCCGAATTGTAGCGCGCATATATCATATGAACAATGATATCGTTATTATTTTGTAACGATGCATTCCCGGCATCGTTCCGAATTCCCGGCAGAACACCCGCCGGGCAGAGGCAGGGGCGCGGTGCGCCCACGTATTTTAATCTTTCCGCATACGGCCCCTAAGCCGTTAATATTAAATCGGCCGAATACCGCCGATCATAGCCGACGTGGCCCGAACCGCCGACCGGCGAAAACCCGCGTTCGGCGCACAATTCGAACCCCTCCGAACGGGCCCAACCGCACCGTTTCCGAAAAACCGTTCGGAAGGGGTTACGCCGCCGCGCGCGCCGACGCGGGCAATTAGCCGGTATAAAAAGGGCACATTTCGGCGTCTAATCACCATTCTCCCGATCCACTCTTAGCTGTACGCTACAGAGAACAAGAGAATCCTTACGAGCACAACTACTGCGGGCAAAAGGTGGAGTGAACTCCGTCTTGTACGAGCGATCTCGATCCCATAAGTACGCGTGCATCCGCCTGATCCTGCAGCTGAGCCATCACGGAAGGTGGAGCTCAGAGCCGCCTCGAGTCGAAAGTTCTCGACCCAGCTGCAACGATTTCCGTCCTTCGCGATGCGATCCTATTTCGCGCATTATAACGAACATCGAGCGCATAGCGCATTTGATTATCGCGGCCTCCGCCGCCGCGTATTTCTGTTACCGAGCGCATTCATTTATCGCGGCCTCCGCCGCCGCCGTCAAAGCGCATACATTTGTCACGGCCTCCGCCGCCGCCGTTAAAGCGCATCGCGCATTCATTTATCGCGGCCTCCGCCGCCGTCGTTAAAGCGCATCGCGCATTCATTTGTCGCGGCCTCCGCCGCCGTCGTTAAAACGCATCGCGTATTGCTGTATCACGGCATCCGCCGCCGTTATTAAAACGCACCGCCTAAATCAAATCGAACGCCGGCTTTAAGCGAAACATCTGGGAACAAATATTCCCACGAAAGCGACCGTCGATCCCGGGAAACCGAGGATTCTCGGAACACCGGGATTCCTCGCGGAAAAAGCGTCGCAAAAACGCGTGCAGGCTCGCGCGCTATAAACACAAACACGTGCGCGAAATCGATTCCGTATTTCGATCGAAATTTTCATCCACGACGTTTGCCTCATTATCGCGTGAATTATCACTCAGCGAGATTAATATACCGCACGACACACGCACCCACACACTCACACGCGCGCACACACACACCTACATTCTGTACATTTATACGTTACATTTATACAAATTCCAAATAAATACATCTAGTCACACACAGCGCGTATTTCTTCTAACGAACTTTGCACCGGCGATCTATCCGCAGCAGCGAAAAACGCCCAAAAATACGACCGTTACATTGGCGCCCGAACAGGGACCGTTTTTCGTCTAGTGTGAAGTGTGAGTTGCATCATGAGGACGTGGTTATACGCACTCCCGAAAGAGCAATTGGCCGTGCTAGCGGAAGGCTACGGGTTAGAGAGCACCGACACTCTCGATGACATTCGCCTACGCATGCGGGAGTATGCAGACGCCCATGCGGACGAATTCGCGACCGACCCGCGCGAACAGGCAGGGCCCTCCGGCGCGGTACCGCACGTGGTCGTCACGGGGGCCTCGCCCATAGCCCGCGATGCGCCCATGGATTTTGCGGCGCCAGCGGTGCCAGATCACAGCGTAATAAGCCAAATTCGCAAGAGTGGCTATCATTTCGATGGACGCGACCCCGCCGCGTTCCTGGAACGTCTTGCCGAATTCCGCGAAAATTACCACATTGTCGAGGAACAACTTCTGCGGAGATTATCGGAATTATTAAGGGGGGACGCCCTTTTGTGGTACCGGAATCACCGGACCAGCTGGGCCTCTTGGCAGGGGTTCGAGGCGGCATTCCGGTTGCGGTTCCTGCCCCATCGGTACGATGCCTCCCTCCGCCGCGAAATCGAAAACCGACATCAAAAGGCCAACGAGACATTCGCGCAATACTCCACGGTGATGATGACGCTCATGCGCCGGGCCGGCGGATTCTCGCCCGTTATGCAGCTCGAGTATTTGTACGATCATATGCATCCGGAGTACAAATTCTATATTCGACGGCGCGATATCGGCGGTATCTCCGAATTACAGGCACGCGCCCGCGAACACGAGGACCTGGTAAGCGAACGGCAGAAAGCGCTCAAGAGGGAAAAAGCCGAAACGAAACCCGCCGTGGCGGCTGCATACAATAAAGCCGAGTGCTGTTGGCGATGCAAACAGCGTGGGCACACGCGCCGTCAATGCAGGTGCCCCGCGAAGAAGTTTTGCTCGCAGTGCGGACGAGACGGGGTGCTCACCGCGCAGTGCCACCCGCCGGCGGGAAAAGCCGACGGGGCTGGAGAGAAGGTCGCCTCCGTAATTCCAAGCCCCGAATAACATTCAAACCGCGACCGCACACCATGATCAGCATCGGGGAATACACTTTCGACGCCTTGGTAGATGGGGGGTCCGAGGTGTCCCTGATAAATGAAAAAACTGCCAAAATATTAGGACGAGCGGGTTTCGCGTGGACCACGGGGGAAAGCCAAATACAATTGGCAAACGATCGAAACGCAGACCTCGCGGGGAGGATGACCCTGCCGGTTGAGGCGGCCGGCGGAACCACGATGCACATGTTCGGGATATTACCGGGCCTCTCGAGCGAGATACTAATGGGGGTGAACTTGCAGGCGAAATTGCGGATAAGCACGCCGGCTCCATCTTCACGTGTGTTCCGATGGCACCAGCATTGCTGCACCATCGGAGGCCTGGCCGGGAGGACCGCCGAAGAAGACGAACATCTCCAAGAATTTCTGCGAGACGAACTCGCGAAATTTGATACCGTGAAGGAGCCCACCAATCGGGCTCAGCATTCCATTCGGCTAATAGACGACACGCCCATTAAGCAGAGGTATCGCCCGCGCAACCCGGCGATGTAGGCGATTATCGATACCGAAGTGGACGAGATGCTCACCCAGGGGGTCATCGAACCCTCGTACAGCCCCTGGAGCTCGCCCATCGTGATCGTCAAGAAAAAGGACAGTCGGCAACGTTTCTGCATTGATTTCCGCCGGGTCAACAACGTGACACATAAAGACGCGTACCCGCTGCCGCAGATTACCGCGACTTTAGACAAATTGAGAGGGGCCCGGTATTTGTCTACCTTAGACCTAAAGAACGGTTACTGGCAAGTACCTTTGGCCCCAGACAGCCGGCCGATCACCGCGTTCACGATACCGGGGGGCTTATATTCGAAACCGTGAAAAAAATATCGCATGCGATATTTCGTGAATGTTACTAGAATATCACATAAGGCGGTAAATTTGTATTCTTGAATTTGCACAAATCACTCGTATACGATAAATATCGTATATTTGGTATCGAGTGGGGTAGACCATTAGAAAAGAAATTTCGCATACGAAATTGAAGTAAGTTTTGAGAAGAAAATAAATAAAAAAGTATATATACATGTAGGGACGATTGTCTCCTACTCTGCCCTTGTTACACACACACGTACATATACTCACGTATACTATATAAATTCTAATCCCGGCATGCATGCATCCGACATCCGCTTTCACTTTTGTAAAATTTTACAACCCTTGCATGTTACGCAGCCTTCCATCGATCCCTTACATCGCCGATTAACATATGGCAAGCACACGGCTTTTCCTACACAACGGTCACTCCGAGAATCCTTCCGATTATAAAAACTTTCTCCCGGATCATGCATGCTGAGTCCTGGTTTTTCAGGATTCATTCTGTATCCCGCTTTTCGAGAGTTCACATCGCGCCTACACACAGTACACACGAGACTTCACACTAGTATACAAGACGCTCAAAATTATAGATTAAAATAAATTCGGAGCTATATAACTGAAAAACGTTAATTTCTTATATCCCGAGATCACCCACATACATATAAAATAAGTAAAGAAGTGTGTTATTATTATGCAAAATATAAATAATTTAATTAATTTGGAAGCAGTTCGACTTCTTGAAGAAGTTGAAATAAGAGCTATTAATAGAAGAAGGTTATTTCATGTAAGAGATGATCCATTTGAATTATCAAATAAAGATTTTATTACTTTATATCGTGTAAATAAGAGAATAGCAGAAAATGTAATTGATACCGTGACCCAATATCTTGATGAACCATCACGATCATCAGCATTGGATAATACTACACAGGTAAAAAAATGATCAATTATGTGTATATATATATATATATATATATATATATATATATATACACATATATCTATTTAAATTTATAAAAAATTATTTATTAAATTCTTTTTAATCTTAAAGGTTTTAACAGCAATACGCTTTATGACTTCTGGCAGTTATCAAAATGATATAGGCCATAATATTTATTCAACAATTAGTCAACCTGCTGTGAGCAGGTGTATTAAAAATATTACAAATATTTGAAATAAACCTGAAATATTTAATACATGGATAAAATGTCCTTCAAATTTAGAAGATGTAAAATTTATAACAGATAGGTAAGTGTTAATATATGTATAATATCATTTAAAGGTTATTACAATATATTTTAACAATTTTTAGTAATATTAACTGCTGTGTCAATACAAGTAAATTTATATTATTTCTTACTACACAATTTTTTACTTACGTTAATTGAAATTGATATTAAATATTGCTGTAAGTTTTTTAAAATTATATATTTTTGTAAGAATTTTTAATGAATTATATACAGACCAAAAATTTATTAAAAAATCCATAGGTTTCGGCAGAAATACCACTTTCCAGGAATTATAGGATGCATAGATTGCACCCATGTAGCAGTAATTGCACCTCCTACACATCATCCACTATTTCCAGAACATATATATGTAAACAGAAAAGGTTACCATTCTATTAATGTTCAATTGGTAAGTTACAAACATATATATAGTACTGTATAAAACAATATATATTTGTATAAAATACATATATACTATAGATGTATATCAAATAAATTTAGTTTGTTAAAAGGAATTAATCCTTTATTTTGCTATATGTATAATGTATATGTATATAAATATTAAAAATTAATATATAAGATAAAATGTAAAATATTTATTCAATATTAATATGTTTTGGCTGGGTTTTGTAAAGTTCAAATGCGTGCTTTGACTATAGTACTACAGTATAGGCATATTTGTAAATGCACACGTGTTGTATGGAACTCACTGTTTGTACCTTAAACAAAAGTTGATATAAATAAATGACTATATTGTATTAAAATATTCAAGTTATTTTTAATTTTGTTAAATTAATAAATAAAATTTTATTTTATTAATTTTTTAACATATTTCTAACTTGTAAACGATAAAAATATGTTTTTTTAATAAAAAAATTAATTGATTTATTCTTACATATATATTTTGTATTATTACATATATATTTTGTTTTTTTTTCTAGATATGTGACAGTAATATGAAAATAATTCACGTAAATGCTAAATATCCAGGATGTATCCACGACAGCTACATTTGGAACAACTGTAATTTTTTGCCAATTTTACAGCAATTACACAACCGTGGACATACTTATTTTCTTCTTGGTATACATATTCTTTTAATTATTTTTAATGAATAAGTTTAGTGATAAAAAAATTATTCAAATATTTCAATATTTTCATTGATACATAAAATTTTAATTTTATTTAAAAATTAAAATTAGAAAATATATCTCATATATTCTATATATTATATTAAAGTTGGTTATTATACTAAAGTGTTTCATGTTACAGGCGAATCTGGATATGCTTTGAGACCTTGGTTAATGACACCTATTTTAAATCCTCAACCGAATTCTTCTGAAGATCGATACAATGTAGCACACAGACGAATTCGATCGTTGATAGAAAGAACAAACGGTTTATTAAAAATGCGTTTTAGGTGTTTACTAAAACATAGAGTATTACATTACAAACCAGATGTAGCATCGCGAATAATTAATTCCTGTGTAATATTGCATAATATGTGCATTGAAGAAAATGTACCAATACTGCTAGAAGAAGAAGAAGAAGATTATATTGATTTTGGATTAAATATTAATAATGATAATGATGAAAATGAGAATTTAAATGAACGGCGAAATCGTATTAATCCTGAGCTTATTGCAGGAAGAAGACTTCGACAACGATTAATTCAAAATGTATTTACTTAAAAATAATAAATAATATTTTTTGTAATAACCAAATTTTATTTATACATTACATACATCATGTATACATCATATACAAAGTAATATAATAATTAAATGTGAATACATTAATAAAATAGACTTTTTATTTATATTAAATCAGTCTCACAAAACATTATTTTATTTTAAAACAAAATTCTGGAAAAATAAAAATAAACATTATAAACTTTTAAACTTTTAACTACACTTGAATTCTTATATAACTACTAATAATTAATAAAAGTAATTTATGAAAGACTTTTTTAGAGATTTCATTATTTATATTTATAATACTCTTCATCTATATACTCAAATATAAAAAGAATACTATCACAGAACTTGTAACTTATTAATTGAAATTAATTATAATATTCAATATTATAAAAAACAAAACAATTGTATGCCATATATTCCAATAATCTATAAGATAAATATTGAATATTATCACATTTTGTTTTAGTCGTACGCACATACACTTAACATATTAAAAGAAAAAAATGTCAGAAATAAAAAAATATCACAAAAATAAAATTAAAAAGTAAATAAAATATTAGATATCTGCAATATTATAAGCATTAGATAAATTCTTTAATGCAGTTATTATTTTTTCTTTTACTGCTATATCCTTTTTCATTAATTTTATTTTTTTTCTGTAGTATTTCTTCCTCATCTTTTGATCCTGTTCCGTTAAGTGTACTAAATCATTAGTATATTCCATTGTTTGCCAATCGCAGAGTTGCTATAGTTCCTTTTTTTCTTTGGTTGGATATTTCCTCTTTGGCAGGTTCGTCTTCCTTTTCTATGGAAGGTCTTTCTTGAATTTTTCTTATTCTTGTTTGTTTATTTTTAAATATTGTATATTTTTTGGTGTTTGTATATTATTAGTCATTACTGTTTTATTTTCTATATTTATCATTCTTCTTTTTTGTTCCATATTTAAATTTTGCATATTACATATATTATTCTCTTTATTACTTGTATAAACATCTACATCTATTGTTTCCATATTCATCGTTGCTGTGGGATCTGCGTCGTTATCTTCGTCTTCTAAATATTGTACATCTTCAAATTCCTAGACAAAAAGAGTTTTTAAATGTAAATGTAAACATATACTTCTTTAAATATAAAAATATTTTTTATATATCTAAGGGCTTAATTATTTATAAAAGTACGTACAAATGATACTTTTGTTTCTGCAATATTATCGTGACCATTAATTGCTGTTACATCTAATGTTTCCAACACTTGTTCTTCTGCAGGTGTTAATTGCTCTGAAGGTGTTAAAGAAGGACCACCATCAGTTCCCCGTTGCACATATGTCTTTATTTTAGTATTTTTTGCTTTTGTTTTGGAACAAAGATCTTGCCATGTCTGTAATAAATTAACGTTTATTTAAATTAATGTAGTTTGACTATTTAATATTAAAATATTAACTACAACAATTATTTTTTTTATCGCATCAAAAACAACATTTGTGATTAATACAATTTGTACAATAATTACACAAGAAAACAACATTAATAATCCGCTTCTAAATTTTATTTTACAGAAGGAAAAGATTAAATAAATTAAAACTAACACAATTAACATAATTATAAACATATAAGTATCAAGGCTCTAGTTATTCAAAAAACGACTGTTACGTAATGGGCCTATAGAGCGAAAAATTCAGTTTTGTTACAATAGTTTAATTATATCAAATATACATGAGACATTACAAAAATAAAATTAATAATGGTACCGAAAAGATGACAAGATATATTATTAAAGGCGAACGTTTCGATCGATTTTTCGATCCTCTTCAGCGCAATAAATTCGAAATCAATGAATACAATATAAATTACAATATAACTAATTAGAAAATTATGGGTAATTATCAATGTATCAGACGAACGCATTAAACATAGTTGTAATCTTAAAAATGAATGAAACACACAGAATAACTCGAACACTTAAATGTGGGGACATATTAAAACCATGTGTGCTCCCTGCTAGTTGGTTTGCCAGTGGGTATGTTTCCATGGTAATAAATTGTCCCCTGCTATATAAATATAGAGATATGAAATTAAGGTCCCGTTCTAACAGTCTCAAAAATAAAATAATTAATAAAACTGATAATAACTTACAGTAGTAGTGTGTCGCGTGATATGAAATAAATGTAATAAGATGTCAGATAATTCTATTATGGTATACAACTAATGTTAAACTGCGGTAAGGAGCTTGGTGTGAAATGTTTATATATCAAATTGTCAATGTCGTCAAAGTTTATGTAGTTTGTTTATTAAGTCATTGTAGGAGTCCGGTAAACATTCTGTGTCTGTTTAAAAATTTAAGCCGTTAGTTTGTCTTTTAATGAAAATTGCTTCTGATAAGATTCTTTTATAAAAGTTAGGTTCGTTGTCTAGCACTGTTACATCATCCCATTTAAAATTATGGTTGTAGTGTAATCTATGATCAGTAATAACGGACTTTGTGTTGGTATTGCGTCCGATGTGTAGGCGATGTTCCAAGATTCTGGTGCTAAGCCTTCTGCTAGTTTGGCCAACGTAAGATGCATCGCAATCCGCGCAATCGATTTTGTAAACAACATTCGTTCTTTGCAGTCTAGGAACAGAGTCCTTATGTACCTTAATGATAGAGTTCAACTTATTCATACTGCGATAAGCTAATTTCAAATCGAAATTTTTAATTATTTTTTTAAAATTCTCTGATAAGCCTGGTAAATATGGTATGGTAAGGTACGAAAAACAATTATCCTGTGGAGAATTCTTTGTAGTTTTTTTAAAAAAAGAGTTATTAATCAAGAAGTTTAATCTATGGTTTATCGTTTGAAAAATCAGTAATAAAGGATAATTGTTATTCAGTAATATGTTAACAATTAGTTTCAAATTGGCAATGTGGAAACGGGGGTGTGATAACAGAAATGCTCTGTCAGTAAGTCCGATGATAGTGCCTTTTTTCTGACAAAGAGGATGTTGTGAGTAATAATTAAGGTATCTACCCGAAAATGTAGGCTTATGGTACCAATTATAGATTAAGGTGTTGTTCTCAACTATAATGCTAATATCTAAGAAATTCAGAGATCTATTATTTTCAATTTCAAGAGTGAACTGTAATCGAGTGTGGAAGGAGTTAAAAATGTTCAAGGTTTCTGTTATAGGACGAGTTCCATCCATATTTTTTGTGCATCTTTTGCTGTGAATGTAGCCGAAAATTTGCCCGATTTTAATTCAGGATTTTTTTTCATAAATTCAATCAATGTTTCTTTTTGTTCTGCAGTTATATACCCTGTTCTGATGTTTGCTTTTTCAGTAGTCATTTCAATATTCTAAACTGTAAACTATAAAATAAAATTTGTATAACCTAACTATTGCTTCATTTATAATTTGTAAGAAAACTTATATGTCATACCTTATGGATTCGTTCGTCTTATTTACGTCAAGTAGCATAAATTCTGATTGGTGCAGATATTCTTGTCACTTTGGCAACGCTGTAAGATTATCTCACACGAAAATTGTCATATTGCACTTTTCACGTTTCTTCAAGAATAGGAATCGACGATTTTAATATTACGTATGCGATATCAATAGTGCGATAATTATCGTCTGCGATATATATCGCACAGTTTCGAGTATAAGGCCTCGGGAAAGGGGCTTTATCAATTTAAGGTCATGCCGTTCTGGTTGCACTCCGCCCCGGCCACGTTCCAGCGATTACTGGACACGGTTCTCGGACCCGAATTAGAACCGCACGTGTTCGTCTACATTGACGATCATCGTAATCAGCCGAACTTTCGACAAACATCTCGAGCTGCTTAGGGAGACTTTCCGCCGCCTTCGTGACGCGCGCCTCCGCCTGAATCCGGAGAAATGCCGTTTCTGTGTTGACCGTTTAACGTACCTGGGGCACGTTATCGATCGGGAGAGAATTCGGACTGACCCCGGGAAAATCCAAGCTGTGGCCAACTGGCCTGAACCACAGTCCGTTAAGCATATACGTCAGTTCGTGGGGATGGCTTCGTGGTACCGTCGCTTCATCCCGAACTTTTCCACGATCGCGGCCCCACTCACGCAATTGACGAAGAAAAACGCCCGATGGAAATGGGGCGAAGGGGAAGCCACCGCATTCACTCAGCTTAAACGCGCTCTAAGTTCCGCGCCGGTTCTGGCATGTCCAGACTTCACACGCCGTTTCTTTCTCCAGACCGACGCTAGCACGACCGGACTCGGCGCGGTGTTGACGCAAAACTTTGAGGAGGGCGAACGCGTAATCGCCTATGCGAGCCGCACTTTGAATGCGGCCGAGCGCAACTATAACGCCACGGAGCTCGAATGCCTAGCCATCGTGTGGGGCATCCGGCGGATGAAGAGCTACTTAGAAGGTTACGCTTTCACCGTCGTGACAGACCACCAGGCCCTGCGATGGCTGCAGAAAATAGAGTCCCCGACCGGACGCCTCGGACGCTGGGTATTCGAGCTCCAGCAATACAATTTTGACGTGAAGTATCGTCAAGGGGTACTTAATCGCGTCGCAGACACTCTATCGCGTCACCCGGCGACCTGCGCCGCGAAACGCCAGGAATGCGCCTGGTACCGCCGGAAATACGAAGGGGTGCAGCAAGACACTACTGCGCACATCGACTACCGCATAGAGGGCGGAAAATTGTACCGCCTTCTCTATCACAGCCTCAACTTCAAGGAGACCGCAGCAGAGGAGCAGTGGAAACTCTGCATACCAAAGGAGGCCAGAAACGACATCTTACGCCGATACCACGACGCCCCCACCGCCGGGCACATGGGCATCGCAAAAACGATCGCCCGGATTGCCGAATTTTATTATTGGCTGGGGATGTTTCGCGATATCGCGAACCATGTGCGAACCTGCAAAAATTGTCAAACGCACAAGGTCGCACAGCAGCGACCGGCCGGCACACTCCACGCAACGTACGTCAGTCGACCTTGGGAACAGGTAACACTCGACCTGGTCGGACCGCTGCCACGCTCCCACCAGGGGCATACGTGGCTTTTTGTGATGCAAGATCGCTTCACGAAGTGGGTGGAGCTCGTACCTTTGCGCCAAGCGACAGCGAGCGCCGTAACCAAGGCGTTAACCGAGCGCATAATTTTGCGCCACGGACGACCGGACTCCGTGCTGTCGGACAACAGCACCCAGTTAAGGTCCAACAAAATGGAAGAACGCCTGCGGGCGTGGAACATCCGCCACGTTACCGCTCCAGCTTACTCTCCACACTGCAATCCGGTGGAGAGGACCAACCGGACCATTAAAACCATGGTCACGCAGTACGAGAAGGATCACCGGGCCTGGGACGAGCACATTCCGGCGTTCCAATTCGCCTTCAACACGGCCCTCCACGATGCTATCGGATATACGCCCGCGTTTTTAAATTACGGGCACGAGTTGCGAGGACCGGAGGACACCGACCAGCTGACCGCGGAGTACGACGCTCCTGATAACCTCCAAAGAAAACTCACGGAGGCATACGAGCTCGTGAAGATACAGCTCGCACAGGCGTTTTACCGCCAAAAACGCCATTACGATCTCCGACGCCGACCATGGAAACCGAGCATCGGCGAATGGGTGTGGAAGCGCGACCACCCTCTATCAAAGAAAAGCGAAGCGTACAACGCCAAATTGGCGCCTAAATTCAGCGGGCCATATGAGATCCGACGAATCGTATCACCCGTTATAATGGATCTAAGAAGCAAGCGGGGGAAATGGATAAAGCACGTACACCTACAAGATCTGAAGGGCGCTCATGTCAACAATAACGACTTTATTCCCCTCGAGGATGACATCGACTTCGAGCCTGAGGTGGCAAAAATACAAGCCACACTATCGAGCGAACCGTCAGACACGATGGAACAACCGAATCCCGGAATCCTAGAAGACATCGAAGCTCTGCTTCGGGAATACGAGGCAGGCACCGCCGACGCGGTCCGGAATATGGAACCGCAACGCACCGCCGCACCAAAACCAACGCGGCCGCCAAAGGTCGGGACCGTAATACAGCGGTCCGACCACGTCAACAGGCACAAGCAGGAGGCCTTCCTGGTGCCTCCGCCACCACTACCGAAGGCGAGGGCACAACGCCCGTACGAGAGGCCACCCCGGCCAATCAGCCAAGCAGCCGCCACAACCGAACGGCCCACAGTGCTGCGGCCGATGGGAGCGCTACCACCGCCGCCGATTCCTGTGGAAGTCGAGCCCGGAATCATCGTGGAGGTCCCACATTTCGCGGTGTATGTATCACGGAGATACAAACCGCGAACCGCCACCGGACGCTGGATCGTGCGTTTTACACGAGACGGCAAAGTCCGTTATTGCTGCCGACTGCAATAAGCAGTACCCGGCTAACATCCGCCGAACATCCGACCGACCGACCGACCGAATGCCCCCAATTCGGGCATAATGTTAAAAGGGGGGTGATGTAACGATACATTCCCGGCATCGTTCCAAATTCCCAGCAGAACACCAGCCGGAAGCTACCGCCCGGCAGAACACCCGCCGGGCAGAGGCAGGGGCGCGGTGCGCCCACCTTTTCTAATCTTTCCGCATACGGCCCCTAAGCCGTTAATATTAAATCGGCCGAATACCGCCGATCATAGCCGACGTGGCCCGAACCACCGACCGGCGAAAACCCGCGTTCGGCGCATAACCCAAACCCCTCCGAACGGGCCCGACCGCACCGTTTCCGAAAAAACATTCGGAAGGGGTTACGCCGCCGCGCGCGCCGACGCGGGCAATTAGCCGGTATAAAAAGGGCACATTTCGGCGTCTAATCACCATTCTCCCGATCCGCTCTTAGCTGTACGCTACAGAGAACAAGAGAATCCTTACGAGCACAACTACTGCGGGCAAAAGGTGGAGTGAACTCCGTCTTGGACGAGTGATCTCGATCCCATAAGTACGCGTGCATCCGCCTGATCCTGCAGCTGAGCCATCACGGAAGGTGGAGCTCAGAGCCGCCCCGAGTCGAGAGTTCTCGACCCAGCTGCAACGCGATTTCCGTCCTTCGCGACGCGATCCTATTTCGCGCATTATAACGAACATCGAGTGCATAGCGCATTTGATTATCGCGGCCTCCGCCGCCGCGTATTTCTGTTACCGAGCGCATTCATTTATCGCGGCCTCCGCCGCCGCCGTCAAAGTGCATACATTTGTCACGGCCTCCGCTGCCGCCGTTAAAACGCATCGCGTATTTCTGTATCACGGCATCCGCCGCCGTTATTAAAGCGCACCGCCTAAATCAAATCGAACGCCGGCTTTAAGCGAAACATCTGGGAACATATTCCCACGAAAGCGACCGTCAATCCCGGGAAACCGAGGATTCTCGGAACTCCGGGATTCCTCGCGGAAAAAGCGTCGCAAAAACGCGTGCAGGCTCGCGCGCTATAAACACGAACACGTGCGCGAAATCGATTCCGTATTTCGATCGAAATTTGCATCCACGACGTTTGCCTCATTATCGTGTGAATTATCACTCAGCGAGATTAATATACCGCACGACACACGCACCCACACACTCACACGCGCGCACACACACACACACACACCTACATTCTGTACATTTATACGTTACATTTATACAAATTCCAAATAAATACATCTAGTCACACACAGCGCGTATTTCTTCTAACGAACCTTGCACCGGCGATCTATCCGCAGCGAAAAACGCTCGAAAATACGACCGTTACAATTTGTAATTTTTGATCTAGCCAAACGATGGCGCAAAGAAAGGGAGGCGTGTAAAAAAATGTACGAACGTTATAAATAAAGAATTATTTTAACAAATTGGTTTATGCACCGCTGTTTGGAACCTAGCATAATACAAGCGGAACAGAAGGAAGTGTAGCCGCTGTAAAATACGCCCTACAATATTCTATAACTTTTGATCGAATTTCAATTTTTGTTTTGATTGATAGGATTTTTATTTGGATCTTTAACAAACGCTGTCTTGAATTGAGCAAATCAAAAATATTATTCATCTACATACAAAATTTTTCAGTACCTAAAGAATCTGTAAATTCAAATATTTTGATTGTCATTCTTAAGAAATTTTATGCATTATTAACACTACAACTTAATAATTGAATAGCTAGCCTAACTTTCATTTTCTTTGCTCGAAAATTTATATGACGTTTTTTAATTTTAGTACTAGCATGTAAACCATATTGATATGTAACTAATTTTTTTTAATAATTCCATTCGATTGTATTTCCATCGCCATCTAATAATATTTTCTTATCTGCCAATGTATTTCGTACTAGTTTGATAGCATGGTATGCATTAAATATTAAAAAAATCGATTCCTTAATTACAGGATGTGAAATAAATAAATCAAAATTTGTAGTATAACAAAATTTCGCTTTAAACTCTCGGCCATTCTTATATTCGATGACCTATTACCAAAAGTTAAATAATGATATAACATTTGTTCCAGTAGGATGTAACTTTTCCAAACATTCTAAGATTATATTATTAGCTCAGCCTTTGCCACTAATCCATCAATAAAGTGATAAGCTACTGGAATTTTCCAATTTTTATTTAAACAAACAACCATAATAACCATGGCTTCTATAGCTCTATTTGATAATCTTTATCTATTATTTTCAGTATTTTTTTCATCCTTATAAGTAACAAAACCAGTATATTCTTTACTATTCCACCTTATAGATATTTTTAATTGCCATGTCATCAACTATAAAACTTCATAAGTTTTTTCCAGTGTTATTAGCTTGAACATGTTTGTCTCTTAATACTGTTGCGTCCACGGAACGATAAGTATCGAACGCGTGCGGCACAACTGCCGGCATTCGCACACTCGTTCGCACACTCGAGAATAATGATACGGCTTTAAAGAAATAAGAACTTTAATGGAACACTAAGGAACACAAGATATAACACACGATATTATCAACGTAAACACAAAAACGAGAATACGTCCGCACAGCTTGACAGCTGGCTCCGAACTCAGCTGACATCGTTGTTGATAAACAATCTCTTGACAATGTGCGCGGAGACGATCTTCTTCGACGAACTTCCCGCCGACAGAATAACCGATGGCGAATACATCCGCAGAGACGGGACGCGGGGACGCAACAATACATCTAATGCCGATTGATAAATACCCGGTTTTACATCAATTTTATTGAGCCATTTTCTGAGAGTGGTAGAATGTGAAAGCGGAAACATATTTCGAAGATATTTATATGCTTTTGCTGACATAAAGGATATTGTTGATACAAAAATTCTCAGTGAAAGTGGGTAAGATGCAACTTTTTTCCTTGACTTGAGTTGGGAAAATATAGCTTTAGGTATCGGTCCCATTTTTGACTGAAATATGAAAACATTCTATTAAAATACTAACATAGACATTGGCCCATATTCTGAATCCTCTTTTATTGATAAAAGAGCCTCTAAAAGTAGCTTATAAGCTTTCTGATTGGCTACAAGCCACTTTTAAAAGCACTTTTATCGATAAAAGAGGATTCAGAATATGGACCATAGTAATACTAGACCACAGTATATCTCTCCCGTGGGCGTCACCTTGTCGTGGTGGGAGAGCTTAAGGTGTCTCGGTCGTCTGGGGCGTCTTGAGTGGACATGGTCCACTCTTGGCGGCTTGGGCGGGCAGGGCACCGAACTAAGAGCGCCCATTGCACTTCCTCATTCCCCCATCGGGACGAGGCTCGCCTCGTTCCCTGGCGGTGGGGGAATGGGATGGGGTTTTCTGTGGCTCTGGGCGTATGGTCCATCACGGATAGGGGTTGGCGGCCCTGACTTCAATCGCCCGGCTGCACGGGGCCGAAAGGGCAGGATTTCTATCCTCCCCACCGTGCGCGGGGGTCTCCCGGTGCTCCGGGAGTAAACAACGGGGCTTTGGCCTCGTTTTTACGGGGGGGGATGAGGGTGCTGGAGTGACTTGTGTCTGGGGGCGGCGTCTCTCTCGTAATTTGCGGGGCGCGCGTCCTGGCATGGGTCCCTCCCGGCGTCCCTCAGTATGGGGTCACGGGGCTAGCCCGTGGCCTCGGGGGGGATGCGGGTGCCGGTCCTCCCTGTGTCGGGGTGTCACCCACGTATGGGTGTCCCTCCGTTGCGGGGTGGAAGCGGCGTCCCGCAAGGGGGTAGGCGCCTCCAACCGCCTGGTAAACGGCCCGGGGTGTGATCCCGGGATATGCGCCAGGTAGGGGAGGGGGATTCGTCCGAAGATATTCGGACGACCGGGCTTGCCCGGACTGCTGGCCTGGGTTGCACCGGGCCGCTCGGACGTATTCCGAGGCAGGGCCCGGCGGCGAAGTAGTTTGGGTACCCGGTGGTTGTCCGCGACCGTTTCCCCTCCCGAAGCGGCAACCACCGGGACGGCGCTTGCCCCCCAAATCCGGTTCATTCGGTGTGGGGGCGTGCTGGTCGCCATGGCGGGTAAGGTGCGGGCCGGGGAGCGGCGACCCGTACCCCAACCGTCCATGGGGCCCCCAGGGTGGCGCCGCTTAGTATGATACCCCAGAGGTCGGAGGCTGGGGACCCCTGAAAGCCCGTGGGGGCGTCACAACCCCCACGGGGGAGTAGGGCCGGAGCTCCGTGCCAGAGATGAACAATTCCTCTGGCCTGAAGCATATGCCGACCCCCCGGGGGAACTCGGGGCCCGGTCGGGGGAGTGTGGCCGGTCATGTTTCGGTGTACTCCCTCGGCCGGTGAGGGTATACCCGGTCGGCAGAGCCATACTAAGAATTGGGATTAACCTAAAGATGAATCCTATTACTACAAACAAGAAAGAAAAACAAAAGAACCCAAACAGAAAAAATAATAACATAGATAGAGAGGAGGAGGAGCAGGAGCCCATGGATACCACCGAATACACGGAGGATCCAGAACGTGCGGTGGACGTGCTCGAGCAGACCGCTCCCAGCAAGGGAACGACGCAAGGCGCGATAATTAACGATATACTCAAGGATAAGGTAGTCACGCAGCAAGCGTTACTCAAGAGAGCGCAGGTTCGCCTGACTAAATGCGATCAAAAAAAGAAGGAAGATCTGATAACTGCATCAGACCCCGAAATAAGATATCTGAGCTCAGACTTGGATACGGAACGGGAAGCAGTTGCTATGTACAACGCTAGTCAGACTAGGGAAGGTAGAGGTCGCCGTGCCACAGGAAAGGACTACTACAGAAAGATCATAAAAGATCAAAAGAAAGCGGAACGTCAGGCAGCCGAGCACGAGAGGAGCTTGGAAGGGCTCCTTGACGAATCCACAGCTGTCCCGGAGCTTTTACGTACTCAAGCGACGGACAGATGGATAGAATTGCAAGAGGAGAAGGCGAGATATTATCGAACAGCGGGAACGACGGAAATCACCGCCATACTGACGGAAGATATACATAAGATCTATACGGCCGTAGATCGTTCCAAGAACATGAAAGGAACACTGCAAGGCCACGTGAAGGACGCTACAGCCTCACTATTGGCGGCCGTGGTCACGCTACAGCAACGGGCAGAAGCGGCACACGTGAAAGGGGAGCTAGAGAGACTAGCCAAAAACTTTCGCAGAGAGAAGGAGGCGAGAGAAAAGCTCCAAGAAGAATATGGATGGATGAAGAAACAATTCGAGGTTATACAGAAAGAACATACACAGAGGAGAAGTCCAACTCCAGATGCCCTTGACAGGCAAGAGGAACCCTGGAGGAGAAATGATGAATTCTGGAAGGAAGATAAAGGAGAGCCGCAAAAAACTCCACCGCCATCTAAAGATGGGGGGGCCTTAAGCGAAAGATCGCAAAAAGCCCCACTACCATCAAAAGATGGGGGGGCCTTAGGCGGCCTAAAGGAGGGACACGCGAGTATTCCTCTTTCACCCGTGGATGGGGGAAGCCTCGCGGGGACGAGGGAACAAAGAACCTCGCATCTGCCCGAGGGCAGGGAATCCTAAGTTCCCAAGAAAGGAAAGAAGGAAGGAAGAAAACACAGGACAAAGGAACTGGGAAGGTCAAGCCAGTTGTTCTCGAGAAGCCAAAGCTATCTCCTAAGCGGGCAGACCCGCAGCTAGAAAGGACTAAACCTAGATTCATGAGTGACGTGATGATCGTCGCTCCAAAGAATATGAGTGAGGAAAATCAGCACATAATTAGAGAAGCTGAAAAGAAAATCATGCAGATGCAAGAAGAGATCAAGAACCTCATCGAGGTTGTGAAAAGTGCAAGGCAGAACGATCCACTTGCACGTAACACTCGCTCTGCAACCAGAGTGCCAGATAAAACGCCCCAACTAAAACAACAGCCTAAAGCTGGAAGTAAAAAGAAAAAGGGGAAAGGAGGAAAGAACCCAGGGGAAGGGAATCGAGAGCATAAAGAAAATAAGACTCCGACACCTGATATCCCTGCTAAGGAGACAAAGCGGAGAGAGGACACAACCGCTCCTACGCCAACCGAGACCATCACAGAATGGTCCAAAGTGGTTGGCAGGAAAGAGAGAAAGAAAGGAAACGAGAGTAAAACGTTGAGAGACAGAAAAGAGAAAGAACAGGAGGCTGGGGTTAGCAACCAAGACCCCTCCCACCCGGAAGAGAAAGAAGAGGCTGCCTAGAACAGCGGCAGTCATCATGACATGTCCAGGCGGCGAGTACGCGGACAAAATTAAGGAGACAAGAGGGAAAATTAACCTCGAAGAAATGGACATTAAAGACCTGAATATTAGAAGAGCTGCCACTGGTGGCTACATGTTTGAGGTTGCCGGTGAAGATAAGGTTGTGAAGGCGGATCGATTAGCGACGAAACTACGCGAAGGAATAGCGGAAGTCAAGATTACCGGACCCTGCAAGACAGTAGCGATGCGAGTGAAGAACCTCGATGCATCGATCTCGTCAGAAGAGGTTAGAGCAGCGCTGACTAAGGAAGGTCAATGCCCTTTGGACGAGATTAAGATCGGCACAATCAAGAGATCGTCAAACGGCCTTGGTACACTGTGGGCCCAATGCCCACTCGTATCAGCAAACAGGATTGAAGAATCCGGAAAGATACGAGTGGGTTGGGTCATGGCGAAAGTAGATATATTGCCTGACCGCTCCCTCCAATGCTATAAGTGCATGGAGGGAGGACACATCATGGCAAGGTGCCCCAACAAGCAAGACTACCGCGGTCGATGCTTCAATTGCGGTGGCGAAGGTCATCGGGCACAAAAGTGCACCAATAAGGTGCATTGTCTGGCCTGCGCGGACAGAAAGTTCCCTGCGAACCACCGCACAGGAAGCAAGGCATGCCGGACAGCGGCAATCAGGAAGAGGGGGAAAAGGGAGGAGGTAACCCCCCCAGACCCCCTCCCCCTCTACTGCCGCCATAACGCAGGATACTTTGAACCCCCCGACCCCATCAACGTCGAAAGGGGAGGTCATGAAGACCCCCCCTAACCCCCTGGTCCTCTCGCAAGAGCAAATTGTCCCGTCACAAGAACAGACCGTCCCGGCGTTACCGGTATCGGGGGCGTCAAATGAGAGGACATATGCGGACTCTCCTACTCCCTCGACGTCAAAGGGAGTGACCCGAGAAGCGGGGAGTGAGGAGAAGCCTAAACCGCAGAGGAAACCGAGGCAAACACCGAAAAGGGCGAGAGAACCCGAGACGGATAGCGATGAGCCCGTCTCGGGAGATAAAGGAAGACCACGCAAAGCCAAAAATAGGCTTGTAAAATCCTCCTCCTCCAAGGAGGAAAAGAAGGGAGAATCCACGGACCCAATGTCCACTGAGGAGGAACAAAGCGGTGGCCTGTAGGATGATAAGGATCCTACAGGCCAACCTCAATCACGCCCGCTAGGCGCACGATCTCTTCACGCAGGCCCTGGCGGAGCGTGATTGCGGACTAGGAATCGTCGCCGAGCCGTATCCGGGCTCAACCACTCATCATCCTTTGTGGATGGCGTCCCGGTGCGGCGGAGCGGCGATCACATAGCGAAGAGCGACAGACTCCCCCCTTCCGTGCACGCGCATCGAGGCAGGGGAGGGATATGTTGCGGCTAGATGGGGGTCCATTATCGCGGTAAGCGTTTACTTGCCCCCGCGCCTGGATTCCGCCCAATTCGCGGGGAGGCTGGATGCGATTGAGACATGCCTCAGAGGGCATCACCTCCTCGCGGGTCCAGTCTTAGTTGCGGGGGACTTCAATGCGAAGTCACCGCTTTGGGGTTCCCCGCGGCTGGACCCGAGGGGCGGAACCTTGACGGACTGGGCGGCGGGACTCGGCCTGTGCATCTTAAACACAGGCACGAGGAGCACCTGCGTGCGGCCGCAGGGGGAGTCGATAGTCAATCTATCGTGGGCAAACTCCCCGGCCGCGCGCCTAATAAGGTCCTGGAGGGTGGTGGCGGAGACTCTGTCGGATCATCGATACATAGAGATGGTCTCCGCCCCTACCCCCCGGGAGGTGCTCACCCGCCGCCGAGAAGCGCTGGGCAGAAGGCGACGATGGGCCCTCAAGAAATTGGACGAGGAGGCTCTTATATTCTCGATCCTCGCAGCAATGTGGGAGAGAGAGACGAGAGGGGAAGAAGAGCTGGGCCTTGAAGGGGAGGTACAATGGATCCGGGGAGTTATGTTTGACGCGTGTAACGCATCCATGCCCCGGGTCCATTCCTCCCCTAAAAGAGCAGCCTACTGGTGGACGGAGGAGATTGCCGATCTGAGGCGCTCCTCCGTCCAGGCGAGAAGGACCCTAGACAGGGCCCTTAGGACAAAGAACTCTCCACACAGGGCTGCGAGGATCGAGGAGGCGGCCGAAATCTATAAAGCCGCAAGAGAAGCCCTCAGAAGGGCGATAATCCGCGGAAAAGCCAGGGCCTGGGACGAGTTGGTACGAGTTGGTACTCGCCCTGGACAAGGATCCGTGGGGTCGTCCCTATAGGATTGTTTTGAACAAACTTAAAGGAGGGGCGACCCCGATGACGGAAACCTTGGACCCCCAGTTCGTCCATCGGATCGTGACGTCCCTCTTCCCGGTGGAAGAGGGCGTCGACCCTATTCCCGCTCCGGATTCCAGTCCGGAGTGGGAGGATGAGCTGGGGGTCACCCAGGGCGAGTTGAAGGACGCCGTCAGGAGAATCAAATCCAGGAAAGCGCCTGGCCCTGACGGTGTCCACGGTAAGGTCTGGGCCCTGGCCTCTAAAGAGATCGCGGATTATATGAGGCACCTGCTTAGCAGGTGCCTCATGGAAGGTCGCTTCCCCCCCGAGTGGAAGAGGGCCAAGCTCGTTCTCATTCCAAAGGGAGGCAAACCGGGGGACTCACCCTCCTCTTATCGCCCCATCTGCTTGCTGGACGAGGCGGGCAAGATCCTAGAAAGGATCATCGCCAGTCGCCTCGTCCGGCAACTGTCCCGGACTGGTCCCGATTTAAGTGATGACCAATACGGCTTCCGTGGTGGACGATCCACTATCGACGCGATATTGCGCGTCAGGTCCATCACGGAGGCCGAGATTGAGGATGGCGGGGTGTTGTTGGCGGTGTCGTTAGACATAGCGAACGCCTTCAACACCCTGCCATGGCGGTGGATACTGGGGGCGCTGGATTATCACGGCGTCCCCCATTATCTTACCGCCATAATTAGAGACTACTTCCGGGGCAGGGTCCTCGAGTATGTGGACCGCGATGGGGGGGTGAGAGAGAGGAGCGTAGGGTGCGGGGTTCCACAGGGTTCAGTTTTGGACCCGTCGTTGTGGAACCTCGCATACGATCGTGTCCTCCGATCTGCCCTCCCCCCCGGCGGCACGGTCGTCTGCTATGCGGACGATACGATCGTGCTGTCCGGGGGACGGAGCTGGAGGGAAGCGACCGTCAGGACGAATGTTGCCCTGGAGTGCGCGGTGCGCTCTATCAGAGTCCTGGGGTTGGAGGTGGCGGCCCAAAAAACCGAAGCGGTTTTCTTTCACGATGGGTCGCATGGGCCGCCGCCTCCGACCTTCATCCGGGTAGGTGAGGCTCGGGTCCGGGTGGGAGACAGTATTAAATATTTAGGACTCCGTCTGGAGTCGACCTGATCCTTCGGCGAGCACTTCCGCCGTCTGGCCCCGAGAGTAGAGGGAATGGCCATGGCCTTAAGCCGGCTACTCCCGAACCTCGGGGGACCGGGCGAAAGGGTTCGCCGAGTATATGCCGCGGTGGTGAGTTCGGTGGCCCTGTACGGCGCCCCAGTCTGGGCGGGCGATGTTTTGGCCACTCGCCGACTGAAAGACCTGCTTCGCAGGCTTCAGCGGCGGGTGGCCATCAGGGTGGTTAGGGGCTACCGAACGGTTAGCCACGCGGCGGCGACGGTGCTTGCGGGTACGCCCCCCTTGGATCTCGCGGCCCATATGCACGAATCTATGTACAGGAGGGTCCGCGAGCTCCGTAATTGGGGGGTGGCCGTCACCGGCAAGCACCGTCGCATAGCGAAGGACCAGGCTCGACGGTCCATGATCCTCAAATGGACACGCGTCCTAGAGGATCCCAATGTCTCGGGAAGACGGACCGTCGAGGCCATAAGATTCTGTCTATCGGAATGGATAGACAGGGTCAAACGAGAAGGTATCACCTACCGGATGACACAGGTGCTCTCCGGACACGGATGTTTCGGGGAGTTCCCGTGCAGAATCGGGAAAGAGCGCACTGCAGAATGCCACCACTGCGACCACCCGCACGACTCGGCGCAGCACACGCTGGAAGCCTGTCCGGCGTGGGCGGCCGAGCGTACGGACCTAGTGGTCGCAGTGGGGACGGACCTCTCGCTCCCGGCCATCGCGAGAGTGATGGTCGGGAGCGGGGAAGCATGGAAGGCCGTGTCCTCCTTCTGCGGCAAAGTGATGCTGCGGAAGGAGGACGCGGAGAGGGAGAGGGAGAGGCGCGGCGAAGGTCGTCGCCGCCGCGCAACTCCCTCTCCGCCGGGAGACGGGGGCCGGATGCCTCCGCCGATCGGACCATCTCCGAGAAGACGGAGGCATCGTAGCCCCCATCGTCTTCTCCCTCGTACGAATAGAGGGGGAAGATGACCTCGACAGGGGGCGAGGACCCGGTAAGCCGGCCTCCCCGCCCCCGGCCGAGGAGAGTCGGGGGTGCTGCCTCAGGGAGCAATAGCTCCCCGCAGCAGTACCCGAGATTGGAGACGAAGCCCTCCCGGGGCGTGGCCGAATCTCGATCCTGCGGGAGAGAAAGGGAGCCCGCCCCTGGAGGGACACCAAAGAAAGAGCCCCGGGGTGCAACCCAAATCCCAACCCTTCCGGGGAAGGGAGGGGGGCCCATCCCGGGGCTCGGGGGGCCGGGGCTCGAGCGGGAGACTCGAGCCCCGACCCCGTCCCCCGGAAACCCCGAGGAGGGCGTGGCGTGGAGGTGATGCCCCTCCGCGCCACAACTAGAGTAGGGGCCGCTGCGCAAGCGGTGGCATGAGCGGACCCCGGCCCAGTATGCTATCATGCTGAACGGGGTCCGCCCACAAAGTTAGGTCGGATGGGTGGGAGAGGACGTCCGGATGGAATGCCTTAGGCGAGCCCGGTCGTCCCCCCAAACACCCGAGTAGGCATGGTGGAGTTTTAGTGGGTAAACCAGTCCTTCGGACTGGGAATCCCACATAACCCGCCCTCCCTCCCCGGGGTAGGGCGGGTATCCATAAAGGATTTCTCCACCGATATAAAAAAAAAGACCACAGTATATACAGTAGCGCAACTCTCTGATGTTAGCGTGGGTAAAATACCTATTATACACACACTATACAGGGCGAGACATCTGACATCGGAACATACACTATACTAGGTGACTGATCTGAAATTGTATATTTCAAATAAGTCACCCAGTATAATGTATGTTCCGATGTCAGTGTCTTGCCCTGTATAGTGTGTGTATAATAGGTTAAAAAGAGAGACAAAGAGAGAGCAAGCAAGACAGAAGGTCACTGCCGTGATTGGTTACCTACCAAGTCCGCGCATGTGCAGTTCATTTTTACCCACGCTGAAATTGCCAGAGTTGCGCTACTGTATATACTGTGACTAGACTGAGCCTGAGACGTCAGACCTGAAGCTCAGGTAGAAAAGGATGGGAATAGGGTGCTTTGGCGTCTCAGTGATGGTGCTAGAGGACCCGTGAGTGCGCAGGCGCGCCCTCCACCAATCCAGACGCTGGACGTGGACATCACGAGCCACCAAGACTGAAGCCTCTCTAGAGGCATTATTACCAAAGACTGATTTTTCCGTTAGGAATTCAATTCTAATCTCCGGCGGAGAGCACATGTATTTTCAGTAATCAAAGAATATATTTTGTTACGTGCCAAAGAAAACGCGAGAGTTCTTGCTCAGTACACCTCTTTCTTCCTGCGCTTTCCAACCAACAAACCGCGGACCGCTACATAAACTTGGTGATTCCGACGTGATTTAAAAAAATACGGCTGACAGAAAAACAACGTACGCGATGCCGTTGGATCGTTCGCCATTGTGCCCGACGCGTTCCGAGGAGAAAGACGACTCAGAGAGAGTGCTACAAGAAAACGGTAAAACGCCGGTTGGCGTCAACCGAGGACAACCAACGGAGTATGCAGCATCCCTCGCGGAGATCCAGTCCAATGAGTTCAGGAACGTGAAGCTGTCGACGTTCTGGCGGATCGGCCGAAATTGTGGTTTACATCTCTAGAAAGCGAGTTCACGGCGTACCGCGTGCGCTCGGACGACATCAAATTCAGTGCCGTGGTCCGACATCTTGACGAGCAAACCATGCTCGCAGTTGCCGACATTTTGGAATAGCCACCGAGTTCAGGTAAATACGAAAAGCTTAAATCTATATTAATTGAAAGGTTCTCAGATTCCCTCGACAAACAGCTGAGAAAATTATTAGACGGGATGGAACTAGAAGACAAGACGCCTTCCGCATTGCTGAGAGAAATGCGGACCTTAGCAGGAGCGAACGTAACAGATAACATGTTACGTACATTATGGTTGCAAATACTGCCCACGAGGATACAGGAGCTCTTGTCAGTGCTCGACGACGTCAGCCTCGATAAGCTAGCGGCCTGCGCAGACAAAGCCGCGGAAAGAGGGTCAAGCAGCACGGCAGTGGCTGTAGTAAATGAGTCACCAAGCAATCCTATGCAAGAAATAAAAAACAGGTAGAGGAGCTGACAAAGGCAGTCGCAGCAATCGGCAGATCGCGGGGCAGATCGAAATCACGCAATGATCGAATGAAACCAAGAAACAGGAGCAGATCTTCATCAAATAGTCACTCTGGAATTTGTTACTACCACAGGCGTTTCAAGGAGAAAGCATGGAAGTGTCTTCAGCCGTGTGACTCTGAACACCCTCTAGCGAAACGGGAAAACTCCAACGACCGTCAGCAGTAGGAGCTGTAGCTGACGGCGAACATCAACAACGCAGACTCCATATTACCGACAAGAGAAGCGGATTGAAATTTTTAATAGACACTCGTTCGGACATATCCCTCGTACCCAAGAGGCGTATAGACAAGGCAGTGAAAAATTCGCCAATGCAGTTATTCGCAGCAAATAATGTGCCAATTAAAACATATGGAGAGAAGCTATTCGTTCTGAATCTAGGATTAAGAAGACCATTCAAATGGATATTTTGCGTCGCCGATGTTACGACACCGATAATAGGAGCTGATTTTTTGTATAACTTCGACCTGTCAGTGGATTTGCGACGACGGCATTTACACGATAATCAAACAGGAATAGAGTCGAAAGGACAATTAACCTCGAAGTCTCACGTAACAATTCACACAGTGAAACCTGATTCGCTATACTGCAAACTGCTTTCTGAGTTTCCAAGTCTAACCAGGCCATCACAGCCACCTGGCTTAAGACCACATGGCGTTTGGCATCATATTCAAACGAAGGGACCACCGGTAGCACAAGAGTTTCGATGGCTAACACCAGAAAAGTTACGAGTGGCAAAAGCCGAATTTACATACCTAATCGAGACAGGAATATGCAGACCATCAAGCAGTCAATGGGCCTCTCCCTTACACATGGTGCCAAAGAAAAAACCTGGCGTTTGGAAGCCTTGTGAGATTATAGGAGACTGAACGCAGTGACGGAACCAGATCGTTACCCGCTACCACACATCCACGACTTTACGCAAGGATTGCACGGAAAACACATCTTCTCATCAATTGATCTGGAGAGAGCGTATTATCATATACCAGTAGCAGAAGAAGATGTACCTAAAACAGCCGTTACAACTCCTTTCGGATTATTTGAATTCCTGAAAATGCCGTTTGGCTTGAAGAATGCAGCGCAAACTTTCCAGAGGTTCATAAACTCCATCTTTCAAGATCTAAACTATGTATACTGCTACATCGACGATATTTTGATGGCATCAGAAACATCAGAACAGCATTTGGAACATCTTCGCACAGTCTTCCAGAGGTTATTAGCAGCGTCACTATCAACGCATCAAAGTGCAATTTCGGAGCGAAGCAAATTGAGTTCCTTGGATATCTTGTCTCAGGACAAGGCATACAGCCCTTGCCGGATAAGGTAAAAGCCATTCTAGAATTCCCTAAGCCAAAGACAATTATTGAATTACGCAGGTTTCTAGGGATGGTTTACTACAGAAGGTGCATTAAGGACGCCGCACATAACCAAGCTGTGCTGAACGAGTACCTGAAGGATAGCAAGAAGAACGATAAAAGGCTGATTCAATGGACAACTGAGGCTGATGAAGCTTTTACTAAATGCCTGAATAGCCTGGCAAATGCTACCTTACTAGCTCACCCTCGGGAAGCAGCACCTCTGATCCTTACAACAGACGCATCAGATGTTGCTGTCGGAGCAGTTCTGGAGCAAAAAGTAGACGGAGAGATGCAAACATTATCATTCTTTTCAAAAAAACTCAGTGGTGCTCAGCGAAATTATAGTACATATGACCGAGAACTCCTGGCGATATACGAGGCAATCAAATATAACAGAGACTGCGTAGAAGGAAGACAGTTAATCGTCAGAACGGATCATAAGCCGCTTACTTTTGTTTCTCAGCAAAAATCGAAAAAAGCAACACCAAAGCAAGCCCGACAATTGGACTTCATCAGTCAGTTTTCTACAGAAATCATTCACTTAAGCGATCAGAAGAACATAGTTGCAGATGCCCTATCACGCATTGCATCAATCGAGTGTCCAGTCATCGTCAGCACAGAAGAGTTAGCTGAAGAATAACAAAAGGATGAAGAACTACAAGACATACTTACTGGAAAGACATCCATCAAACTTAGACTGTTCACTCTCACTGGCTCATCACGTCCACTGTATTATTAAGTCACCGAAGAGGCTATCAAGCCCTACATACCAAAAAAATCTACGAAGGAAGATTTTCGATGCCGTCCATGGATTAGCACATCCCAGCGGAAGAGCAACTCGCCAGCAAATACGGCAGAAGTTTATTTGGCCGAGCATGAACAAGGATATAGCCTACTGGGCAAGGACTTGCCTACCGTGCCAGCGGGCTAAAATAAGCAGACATACAAGGTTGATACCTGAGAAGATTGCTGTTCCTGACGAGAGATTCCAGCAAGTGCATTTGGATATCATCGGCCCGTTACCTATTTCTGGAGGCTACAGATACTGTCTGACCATGATAGACCGTTACACAAGGTGGCCAGAGTCAACACCCCTCACGGAAATGACGGCACAGGCAGTTGCTACAGCATTCTACTCGACGTGGGTTGCAAGGTTTGGCGCACCGAAGACAATAACAATCGACCAAGGGACGCAATTCGAGGCAGAACTTTTCAAAAGGTTGATCAGTTTACTAGGTTGCAGTCGTACGAGAACATCACCATATCATCCGTCATCTAACGGTATGATCGAGCAATGGCACAGAACTTTAAAAACAGCGCTAATGTGTCAACTCCAGCAAGACAGCAACTGGATTAAATGGTTGCCAACAGTGCTACTCGGATTGCGGACTGCGTATAAAGAAGACATCAAGTATTCCACGGCAGAGCTTCTGTACGGAACCAGCCTTAGAGTCCCAGGCGAATTCTTCGAGGATGCCGACCATTCACCCATGCCAGAAGTCTTCCTACAGGATCTACGAGACCGGATGAGGAAAGTCCGAGCAAAACCAACAACCCATCACGGTAAAAGAACTTCATTTGTTCACAGAGAGTTACAGCATGCTACCCACGCCTTCTTAAGAGACGATGCCGTGCGGCGGCCGCTGCAATCTTCTTATTTGGGGCCTTACGAGATCTTGGCGCGAGTCAACGACAGACTGTATACACTCCTAGTCAATGGCAGGTCGTGCAACATATCCACAGAAAGGCTAAAGCCAGCATATCTACCACCTGGAGAAGGAGAGGACGACGCAGCACAAGGCGGGATACCATCCACATTGGCGTTGAGTTCATATCAAACGCCCAAGCTGCAAAACAAGCGAGTGACATTCCTGGAAAACTAGGAGGGAGCATTTTGGCGTCTCAGTGATGGTGCTAGAGGACCCGTGAGTGCGCAGGCGCGCCCTCCACCAATCCAGACGCTGGACGTGGACATCACGAGCCACCAAGACTGAAGCCTCTCTAGAGGCATTATTACCAAAGACTGATTTTTCCGTTAGGAATTCAATTCTAGTCTCCGGCGGAGAGCACATGTATTTTCAGTAGTCAAAGAATATATTTTGTTACGTGCCAAAGAAAACGCGAGAGTTCTTTCTCAGTACACCTCTCTCTTCCTGCGCTTTCCAACCAACAAACCGCGGACCGCTACAGTGCCGTTTTCTCTTTCTAGTGAGAAGGGAATGGAGGTAAGAAAGAGAGGCTTTTCTCTCACTTTTTCTTACCTTCACTCTTTCCTCGTTAAAAAAAGAAAGGTAGACGACACCTATTTTTCGTCCTTTTCTACCTGAACTTCAGGTCTGACGTCTCACGCTCAGTCTAGTATTATTATATATCTATAAATGCTAATATGTGTGTGTGTGTGTGTGTGTGTGTGTGTGTGTATGTGTGTGTGTGTGTGCGCGCTTTATGTTGAATGCAATCAATTAAGCATAGGCAATATTCTGCAATTTGTTCTAATCACTGTCGAGATAAAATTAGGTATCAAATTAAAAATCTCATCAATCTGAAAAATATATAGGTTTTTATGTTGTATTTTTTTACTGTTTCAAAGAAAATGGGCTTCAAAAGTCATAAGCTCGATAAATAGCTTATAGCCTTTAAAGTAACTTTAAGTAATTACTTATAAGTAACAATATTATATAATTAAAGTATTTATCAGGGAGCCGATTTTCCTGAGCAATGCAGTAGTTTAAAAAAGAATTTGTTTTCTATTTAAAGTTTATTTTCAGCATTCGTCATTAGTAAAACATTTTTTGTAACTCAAATTTTGTTTTTTTAGTTTTTAAGAGGACTGTTTAATTTGAGTTTTATTTCATATTAATACGGTGATTATTTTTGCTGATTTGTTGCTATTGAAAGATGTTAAAAAATTTTGCTAAAATTTAGTGGCCTGGTTTTTTTGTGTGTGAATGTATATTCATTAAGTAGCTACCAAAGATATCCAATGGATAAATAGAAATATTCATATAGTTCCACGAGCTTCACGCCTCGCCGCTAGGTGGCGAAAAGGAAAACGCCTAACTCGAAAGTGGAATTCATCTAAGACAGTAATATATGGCCGCGGCACACGGCCACAAATCACGGTTTATCGGTCAAAGAGAGCGGACTATTATAGTCGCATCTCCTCTAGCTTTTGCAAGGAGCGTCAGAGCTCCATGTAATTAACCGCAGATGGTTAATTTTTTTTTAATTCCATCATATATGTATCTATATACAGAACATTAAATCGATCAAGTTTTTAAGAAATGACATAAAAATAAAAATTTAGTACTTAATGGACATGATATTAAATTGACTGAAAATTGACTTATAATCGCCATAAAGTTGACTTCTAAGTCGACTTATTAGCTGACTGACAGTCGACTATAGTCGAGTCATTTGTCGGCTGTTAGTCGACTTTAAGTTGACATTCAGTCTGACTTTGAAGTCGACTTTAGACTTTTTCTGCCGATTGACAGTCAACTAACAGTCGACTTGGTGCTGTTTGGGATACCATAGAACCTATATATTTATAACTAGATTGACGAGATCTTTAATTTGATATTTCTGATTTAATTCCGAAATTGAATAAAACAAAAATTAGGAAACATCTTGGAAGCGCTCTTTAATTCGGTTTACATCAAATGGTAAATATTTACCTTTACACAAACAGCCCCAAATGGTTTGACTTTGACATATATTGTCAAGATCACTGCCCATCCAAAAGGTTTCAGGCATCGCTCGTTGTTTATTAAAAAATTATAAACAAAAAAAGTTTCACGAATTTCATGTAATCTTTAAACTTCTCATGTAGTCTTTAAACATCTTGTGCACTTAATGAAATGTTTTTTTGACATATATGTGGTTATTTAATGATTTATTTTTCATTTTTAATAAGAAATATTTAATAAATTATTTAGAGATGGTATGGAGTGGATCTCATTTTGTGTGGAAAGTTGCAAACCTATGTGGAAGCGTACAAAAATAGACCTCGCTTCGCACTGACTCAGAGGTGGTGTGGGGTAGACCTCGCTTCACGTGGAAAGATGCAAACCTATGTAGAACTGTACAATAATAGACCTCGTTTCGCACTGACTCAGCGGTGGTGTGAGATGAACCTCGCTTCACACACCTATGTGAAATCAAATCTATGTGGAACTGTACAATAGAGATCTATTATTATATGATTTCACATAGATTTGCAACTTTCCACATGAAGCGAAGTCCACTCCACACCACCCCTGAGTCAGTGCGAAACGAGGTCTATTATTATACAGTTCTACATAGGCTTGCAACTTTCCACGTGAAGCGAGGTCCACCCCACACCGCCCCTGAGTCAGTGCGAAGCGAGGTTTATTATTGTACACTTTCACATAGGTTCCCTGGTGAAAATTAAACGCTTCTCGAAGTGTCAAAGAAGCGTAAACGAACAGAATAAACGCTTCTTAGAAACTTCATTGACTTCCCATTAACTCTTCGTGATTTTAAATCTTCATGCATATTTTTCGAATGCTCCATAAAATGTATACGAAGTATTCCGATACGCTTCCCTTACGCTTTAATATTTCATGTTTTCCTTTACGTTTCCCAAACGCTCCATAAAATGTGAACGAAGCATTCCGATACGCTTCCCGTACATTCACCCACACGGAAAAATTTATCTACTAGATATCTAATAAATGTCTAAATGTCTATATAAGGTCCATATCCTCTATAGATAACTAGTAGATGTATATATAACACCACATCTATCTATATCCACTAAGTAGCTACCAGAAATATCCACTAGATGTAGACATGTTATCCACATATCTACATTCACACACAAAAAATACGGGCCACTAAATTTTAGCAC
This sequence comes from Camponotus vicinus, assembly GCF_025532165.1. Taxonomy (NCBI): domain Eukaryota; kingdom Metazoa; phylum Arthropoda; class Insecta; order Hymenoptera; family Formicidae; genus Camponotus; species Camponotus vicinus. The sequence continues at coordinate 12,640,747 of NW_028141967.1, read as the reverse complement.
AATTTTTTAACATGTTTCAATAACAATAAATCAGCGAAAAAATCATCGTATTAAGATGAAATAAAACTCAAATTAAAGCCTGAACATTTCTTTTAAAAAGCAAAAACAAAAATTTGAATTACAAAAAATACTTTACAAAAAATATTTGAAAATGATAGGCGTTGAAGATAGACTTTGAGAAATGAGAAATAAATTGTTTTTAACTGGTACAAAAATTTTACAAAAATTTTTATTTACTGGTACAAAAATGAATGGGTTTTTAAGTTCATTTATTTCCTAATAAATTCATATTTTAATCAATTTTCTACGATCTTCTTTGATAAAGATATCATTTTGAGGAAAAATTTGAATCTGACCGTCTATCCTTATGAAGCATTTTGGATCAAGTTACACTTTAATTTCTTTTTTGGAAAAAGTTTTCCATGATAATTGGTTTCTGAATTGCAGATTTTATAAGGATAGTTTCATTTTGTAACATTTTCTTCAAAACGGTGTAACTTTATCAAAAAAGATAGAAAATTTATTAAAATGAATTTGTTAAGAAATAAATAAGCTTAGAAACATTTTTGCACTAGGGAGCCGATTTTCTTGAGCAATGCAGCGGTTTAAAAAAAAATTTTTTTTCTATTTCTCAAAGTCTATCTTCAGCATTTGTCATTTTGTAAAACATTTTTTGTAACTCAAATTTGGTTTTTTAATTTTTAAGAGGACTGTTTAATTAGAGCTTTATTTCATATCAATACGGTGATTTTTTTGCTGATTTGTTGCCATTAAATGTGTTAAAATATTTTACTAAAATTTAGTAGTCCGTTTTTTTGAGTATATATCCACCAAGTAGCTATCAAAGATATCCAATGGATATTCATATATTTCCACGAGTTTCACGCCTTACCGCTAGGTGGTGAAAAGGAAAACGCCTAACCCGAAAGTGGGATCCATCTAAGACAGTATATAAGGCCGCGGCACTGGTCCCGCGAATCATGGCTTATCGGTCAAAGAGCGCATTAGCTCGAAGATTGTTATAGCCGTATCTCTTCTTTTGTGAGAGAAGCCCCAGAGCTCCAAAAATTAACCGCAGACTTAATTTTTTTTTATGGCGAATTCCGCCATATATGTATCATAGAAGATAGAATAAATATCCATGCAAAAAATAAATATTAATACATAATAGTAAATGTATATCTATATTAATAATAAATGTATCTATATAAATATCCACTGAATGTTGTACAAATATCTACAGAATATTGATTTACATATCCTGTAGATATCTATGAAACTTCGAATTGCGGATATTTGGATATCTATAGCATCTCTAATGACTGTTTTTCGTATATTCAAGGATATCCTTAGTGCCCATGAAGGATATTTAGTGGATATCTAATACCAATTATTTTCCGTATGGGATGATTGACATTTTAGAAACTCTTCATTTACACTTCCTAAACGCCCCATAAAATGTGAACGAAACACTCCAATACGCTTCCTATACACTTCAATGATTGATTGACTTAGAAACTTTTTATCTACATTTCTTCAACACTTAAACACTGCACAAAACATGTAGTTCCATCCTAGAAGTGTGTACGAAGCGTAAAATACTCTGTATACTGTTTGAGGAGCGTTTGGGAAATGTAAACAAAGGGTTTCTAAGTGTCAATCATTGAAGTACGCGAGAAATGTTTTGATATGCTTTATGCACTCTTTACGGAGCGCAAAAGAAACGTAGATGAAGAATTTTAAATATAAATTGTTAAAGTGTATGGAAAGTATTTCATACACTTTAACAATTTATATTTAAAATTCTTCATCTACGCTTCTTTTGCGCTCCGTAAAGAATGTATAAAGCATATCAAAACATTTCTCGTGTACTTAATCCTAACAACACACATGTCCAAAAAATGTCCAGAGGTCATCGAGAGGACATCCAGAGGACACAAAATATCCTTTGGCTGTCCTCTAGATATTCTATGGACGTCTTTTGGACATGTGTGTTGTTAGGGATTCAATGATTGACACTTAGAAACTCTTTGTTTATATTTCCCAAACACTCCTCAAAAAGTATACAGAGTATTTTTTACGCTTCGTACACACTTCTAGGATGGAACTTTTCATTTATATTTTTAACAAATATTTTTTAATAACAATGCTTACATTTCTTTCAATTTTCTTTCAATTTCGATGTTTTAGGAACTTTACCAAGTGCTCATTTAATTTCTAAAAATTAAAAAACGTGAAATACTTTAGACAATTATTGTAAGAAAGACTTATTATATATTATTTAAATAATATATTATTGAAAAGAGAGATTTTTATTATTATTATATTAAATGATATTTATAAGGAAATATTATTATATTAAATAATATATTGAAATAAATATAAATAATACATTATTTAAAAGAGGAATTTATTCAAATTAATAATAAAGTGAAAGTAATTTAAAAATAGATGGAAAAAATTTTGTTTTTTATTACGTTTTATGTACAATGCTACCCAGATAGCACAGGGCGTCGTATGGACGTCCATTTTATGTCCATTTTATATCCGCACGTCCATGGACATGAAATGGACGTCCATCGTACGTCTGATTCTAGACATCCGTTAAGAGGATGCCGGAGTCGCAGCCGAACTCCGACGGGTAGGCGCCCTCATTTTAACATAACTAAAAGTGTCGGTACATTACCAACACTTATAGTTATGTTACCGACAGTATTGTCTAGAATAAAAAGACATGCATATTTTAGAAAGAGCAATGTGAAAGCTTTTCTTTACATTGTGTTTAATTGTGTTTATTGGAACAAAAAATATGTTGCATTTTCACTGCTCTATCGTCTCGCACAAGCAACGATTTTAGAGCACAGATCTGTCTTTATTGCGTACATATTAAACATAATTCTAATATCATTGCTCTCATTTAGCTATGTCTCTTTATATATATAATAAAAATATATTGTGAAAATATTTATAAATATTATATACTTATAAATTTTACGAATACGATATTACATCAAACAATTTGCATAAAACATTTTATATTGTTAGCTTTTGATTATATCGATTTAACAAATGTCGTGCATAAATTGTAATTTGTAGAAAGTTATATGCAAATATCCTTTTTATTGTATATACAGAGCGTCGCAGAGTACTATACATATATAAGCGTTTGTGAGGAGCGTAGTAAATTGAAGAAAAAAGTCCCATAGCATTTTACGATTTTCGCAATAATAGAAATTATAAAATAAATAAATTATATAATAATATTAAATAAAATCGAACGAATGTGTGTATCTACGTGTGTGTTTGTGAGAGAGAGAGAGAAACGCTCGGCCGTTCGAGCTATTGCATGGTCCAGCGTGTTAGGCATTTCGTCGGCACGTGGCAAGGGGAAGAGCGCTCCTCACAAGCGCTTATATATGTATAGTACTCTGCGACATTCTGTATATACAATAAAAAAGATATTTGCATATAACTATCTACAAATTACAATTTATGCACGACATTTGTTAAATCGATATAATCAAAAGCTAACAATATAAAATGTTTTATGCAAATTGATGTAATGTAAAATTTATAAATAATATAAATATTTTCATAATACATTCTTTGTCTCAAAAGCATCGAAATGATAGATTTATATCGATAATATAATAGGTTTCATCGTCCATTTCCAGACGCAACCATAATATATATTTTTTTCGTTTCTCCGATATATGCAAATGAGATATTTGTACTGATGCGTCTTTTTCTAACGATATTCATTGGAATATCGTGATCAGATATGATAAATGTAAGATATATGAATAATTTATCACTTTGGAAAAGGCAATTTACTTTCTGCTATAATTTAAAAAAAATGTTGCTTTGTACATTTCACATTATTGAAATATTTTTCCTTACAAGGATTTCCTTCTAAGGCTATAGTTTATAGTAGTATAGTGAAAGCCGCAGCATAAATTTCACAGCATATGCTATCAAGTCGAAGCTTTTCAAATATTATATTATTTGTAGGAAACGGCAATGAAAGTAATTTTTTTTAGGCACCAATAGACACCACATAGCCGGGTAGGCTATCGTACATTCGAAGCTTGGTGTCATAAAAAAAAATCGCCAGCGATCAGTATAATTTGCTCCAATAATTTGTTAGTTTTTGTCGCTATATGACATGCTACAATTATATAAGAATTATCGCAATATATAGCACACTTTCAAAATAAGAATCCTCTTATAACGTGTAAAAATCGGTTCAATGATTCATTTTATCTGGATTTTTATTCTTATCAAATATGCCTTTTAGTTGAGGCAGTGTCTTTATGATCTCTGAATTAAATTTCGTTTAAATTTTGCTTTCAGAATGCACATGCAAATCGTATCTGATGTAAAACATTTTTGAAAGTAACCAGCACACAAATTAAGATCGCTTCTCGAATTTTTTTTGAATAATCAACATACAAATTAGATCGACTCTAGATTTTTTTTGAATAACCAGCACACGAATTAAATCGCCTCTGGAATACTTTTCGAATAGCCAGCATCAAAATTAAATCACCTCTGGGTTTTTCTTAAACCAGCATACGAATTAGATCGCCTCTGGATTTTTTTTAATAATCAGCTCACGAATAGATCGCCTCTGAAATAAATATTTTAAATAACCAAAGCGCACATGCAAACCGCATCTGATATGAAATATTTCTAAAAACAACCAGCTTACGAATAAATTGCCTCTGGATTTTTTTGAATAATCAGCACACGAATTAAATCGCCTCTGGATTTTTTTTAAACCAGCACACAAATTAGATCGCCTCTGGATTTTTTTTTCAATAACCAGCACACGAATTAAATCGCCTCTGGATTTTTTTAAACCAGCACACGAATTAGATCGCCTCTGGAATTTTTTTTAATAATCAGCTCACGAATAGATTGCCTCTGAAATAAATATTTTAATAACCAGAGCGCACATGCAAACCGCATCTGGTATGAAACATTTCTAAAAACAACCAGCACACGAATTAAATCGCCTCTGGATTTTTTTTGAATAACCAGCACACGAATTAAATCGCCTCTGGAATTTTTTTTAATAATCAGCTCACGAATAGATCGCCTCTGAAATAAATATTTTAATAACCAGAGCGCACATGCAAACCGCATCTGGTATGAAACATTTCTAAAAACAACCAGCACACGAATTAAATCGCCTCTGGATTTTTTTTGAATAACCAGCACACGAATTAAATCGCCCCTGGAATTTTTTTTAATAATCAGCTCACGAATAGATCGCCTCTGAAATAAATATTTTAATAACCAGAGCGCATATGCAAACCGCATCTGGTATGAAACATTTCTAAAAACAACCAGCACACGAATTAAATCGCCTCTGGATTTTTTTGAATAACCAGCACACGAATTAGATCGCATCTGGAATTTCTTTTAATAATCAGCTCACGAATAGATCGCCTCTGAAATAAATATTTTAATAACCAGAGCGCACATACAAACCGCATCTGGTATGAAATATTTCTAAAAACCACCAGTCCACGAATAAATCGTCTCTGGGATAAATATTTTTTAAAAAGTATTTTTTAATTAATAACTAAAGCGCACATGCAAACCGCATCTGGTAAAATATATAATCTGTACGTGTATATATATGTGTGTGTGCGTGTGTGTGTGTGGGTGGGTGTGAGTGTGGGTGTGTGTATGTATGGACGTATGTATGTATAAAAGTGATGCGAGAGTTACATGAGGAAGCGAGGTAATAAGAACGAGCGAAATAACAATAAGAGCGAACGAGATAGAAATAGGACGAGCAACGAGGACTCGAGCTCGAGAATCGGATCTTTCTTTCACACTATTATTTTCCTCTCGCTCGCATCTATTACTGTCTCACTCGCTCTCGATTCTTGGGTCCACTTATCTTTTCGAGCTGTCTATCACGATTGTCAAGTGTGACGGAGAAAGCAAGACCATGAGTAGAGAGCGAGCGAGATGACCTATCATCAAAGAGTTCCGAAGTCTCTTACAATCGGTTTCTTCGCTTCCTCTATCCATTCCGAATTCATGAAAATGTAAACATCTTATAAAATAAAAATTGAAACTTTTATTTTTAATTTCATCAGTTTGAAAATAATTTTAATAAATTAATGAGATTTTTGCGATTAAAATGATATCAAACACGGCGTAAATCGGGTAATTTTTAATTAGTCTGATAATACAAGTTTTATAATTATATATTTAACTAAATTTATGCGATTTATATCGTGTTTGATATTATTTTAATCGCAACATTCTCATTATTCTATTAAAATTACTTTCAAATGAATAAAAAATGCATTTTATTTTCTGACATATATTCGTGAATATTATAAATAAAGTCTCATGTAAGAGACTTCGCAATGTTCGACATCGGGAACTTTTTCGTTTTTTATTTATAATAATTTACGACTTTAAATTTCCATAAAATAAAAAGTAAAACTTTTATATTTTATTTGATCTTTTTTGATAAAAAGGGATTAATGAAATTTTTGCGTTTAAAATGACATCGAACACAATATAATTCGGATAACTTTTACTTATTGTTATATAAGTAAAAGAATGTATCTAATTGAAAATTATTCTAATAAAATGTTGGGTTGTTTAATGTGATTTTAGTCGTAAAAACCATATTAATTCTAAAATTATATTCAGTAAGATAAATTAAGTAATGTAAAAATTGTAGTTTCTAATACATTTTCAATGTTATCAATTGTGATGTTCACATGACATCTTCTGGTACATTTAAATATGTGAAAGAAATAAATAAATTATTTTAATATGTATAATAAATTAAGATAATTTGTTTCACTGCACAATATATAGATCATTTAATATTAATTATATCGACCATATTTAGACCAGAAGACGTCATGTGAACACCACAATTGATAACATTGAAAATGTATTAGAAACTAAAATTTTTACATTACTTAATTTACCTTACTGAATATAATTTTAGAATTAATATGATTTTTACCACTAAAATCACATTAAACAACCCAACATTTTATTCGAATAATTTTCAATTAGATACATTCTTTTACTTATATAACAATAAGTAAAAGTTATCCGAATTATATTGTGTTCGATATCATTTTAAACGCAAAAATTTCATTAATCCCTTTTTATCAAAAAAGATCAAATAAAATATAAAAGTTTTAGTTTTTATTTTATGGCAATTTAAAGTCGTAAATTATTATATTATAAATTATTATGAATTATTATAAATAACGAAAAAGTTCCCGATGTCGAACATTGCGAAGTCTCTTACATGAGACTTTATTTATAATATTCACGAATATATGTCAGAAAATAAAATGCATTTTTTATTCATTTGAAAGTAATTTTAATAGAATAATGAGAATGTTGCGATTAAAATAATATCAAACACGATATAAATCGCATAAATTTAGTTAAATATATAATTATAAAACTTGTATTATCAGACTAATTAAAAATTACCCGATTTACGCCGTGTTTGATATCATTTTAATCGCAAAAATCTTATTAATTCATTAAAATTATTTTCAAATCGATGAAATTAAAAATAAAAGTTTCAATTTTTATTTTATAAGATGTTTACATTTTCATGAATTCGGAATGGATAGAGGAAGCGAAGAAACCGATTGTAAGAGACTTCGGAACTCTTTGATGATAGGTCATCTCGCTCGCTCTTTACTCATGGTCTTGTTTTCTCCGTCACACTTGACAATCGTGATAGACAGCTCGAAAAGATAAGCGGACCCAAGAATCGAGAGCGAGGGAGACAATAATAGATGCGAGCGAGACAATAATAGAAGCGAGCGAAACAGTAATAGATGCGAGCGAGACAATAATAGGAGCGAGCGAGAGAGTACTAGATGCGAGCGAGAGGAAAATAATAGTGTGAAAGAAAGATCCGATTCTCGAGTTCGAGTCCTTGTTGTTCGTGCTATTTCTATCTCATTCGCTCTTATTGTTATTTTTCTCGTTCTTATTACCTTCTCGCTTCTTCACGTAACTCTCGCATCACTTTTGTACATACATACGTCCATACATACACACACCCACACCAACACCCACACACATCCACACACACACACGCACACGCACGCACGCACACACGCAACACACACACACACACACACACACACACACACATATATATATATATATTGTGTATATGTATAACTTACACAGAATATTTTCTATGGAACATGTTGTAACGCTGTTTTTCCGCAGCTTGTTACGCGTACGATTGTTACGCCACTGCGTGACAGCGAGTATCTATGACGCGAAATTCGAGAAAGAAAACGCAAGAGTGTAATGCTTTAGTGTGCGCGTACATGTATACTGACATCCAGAGAAAGATAGGGATGTATGTGGGAGGAGGTCGGACGTGTCTTTACGCCCATTTGATCAACGAGCGACAGAATCCATCCGTGGCAACGGCATTGACGCATATCCTGTGGAGAGAGCATTCACACATTTTTCAGCCTAACGAATAATTGCTAGAAAACAATATTCGCAGACTAGAAAAATATGTGAGGCGCAAGTGGCTGGATCGGGAATCGAACCCGAGTCTTTCGCTTTCCGGGCAACTGCTCTAGACCACTGAGCTATCCAGACCTCACACCTAATGCTGCTTTTTAACACAGTGATATGCGACTCCAGAGCGATGTTGGTATCTCACTCGATGGATGCAATGCCGATTGCCACGGAGGATCCCTGAAAGGTCGCTCGCTGACCAAATAAGTGCCGGTGGAGGTATTCGCGTGCATGCTGACGTATACTATTACACGCAAGATGAAAGAGAAGGATGGTACGAGATTGACTCTCCTTGTCACACAAACCGATTACAGCGCCATCTATCGCGACATCGGGCAACTAATCTACGGGTCTGTTTTACTCTTTTGCCTCGATCTCACACAAACACATATGCACAAAAATTTTCTGCACAGAAATTTTTTTTACTACGCTTCTAAACGCATTTCTGACTGTTCACTTATATTCCTTCAGGAAATTCCGAGCTGAGTGTGCTCTTATTTTGTACGTACAAACTACAAAACTTTTATATTCAGCTAATATTGTTACGAGTTGATGTCAGAAGCCGATAAGAAAACTGTAATTTTCTATTTTTTCTTTATTTTAAACATAAAATGGTTCACTCTCATATTTCTTGCTATGTGTAATTTAATTGTGGAGAAGTATTTATTATTCTGTGCAACTAATAAAAAGTTTTCTGTGCACAAAATTTAGCGGTAATACAGGAAGGTCCGGCATCCTCTTAACGGTCAATATTTGGACGTCCATATGATGTCCGGTCTTGGACTTCAAAGTTACGCGCGAGCACGCAAGGATGTGTTAGTTCGTTCGTTTACCGCTACACGACGTGCGATGCGCTATCATTCTCGTATTTAAGTTTTAGTTAGGAGAATTATATAAAGTTTGCAAAGAGTAACAAATAACATTAAAGATATACTATTCAATTTAATTTCTGATCTCGATGCAGGAACTTCAGATATTAAATTGATTTTATAAGTCAAACAAATAAATGTCTGGCGAATAAACGAAAATAATCCGTTTATTACCTATTTAAAATGTAAAGTGCAATATTAACGGTACAGTATAAATATAGTAGAGTATAAACATTTCATTCGTATTCGCCAATAAGTTCGATGACATTTCATTTACGTTCTTTAAAAAGTTTGATGACGCTCCGTTTACATTTGGAGGATATTTCATTCATGTTTGTCGGAGAGTTCCATAACGTTTTGTTTACGCTTTTCTAACACTTAATAGCCGCTTTCTTTACGTTCCGATGTTTCAATTTACGCCTTTTAAAAGCTTTGTTTACGCTTCCGTCACTCTCCCGTTACATTAGATTTATTCTTCAATTCATGCTTTGTTAACGCTCGGTTTACATTTTATTTTCGCCAGGGTTTGCAACTTTCCACACAAAACGAGATCCTCAATTATAATCGATGGTAAAACTAGACAATTGCGGCCTATACAATTTGGCCGAAAAAAATAGCTATTTCATATGTATTTTTGCTTCCTGAAAACGAAGATGAAAGTTAAAAATGGCGGTCGAAACCGGAAGTATCTCAAAATTGCAAAAAACGATGAAGAAAACAGGTTTTCGAGGTATATCTCCTTAAATATTGATTGTAGAGAAAAAAGTTTTTTACAAAAGTTAAAGGTCTTGAAAAATTCTACAAAACAGGTTATATACATTTTTTTCGTAAACTCATTATTTTGGCTGTTGTTATGTTATGAACCGCGCGCCTAGTAGTGTACATGAGCGTCGCGCCGTGTTGTTTTCGTGTTGTTATGATACAGAAATCATACGTAGGTCACATTATTCGATCGACTATCGAACACAGTTCATTGTTGGTAGTTCCGTGGGTAATTCTATACAATTCGGGCCTCTGCCCCGATGACTTTGATCTTCATATATGTTGTCAAGGGCCTCATTCTAAGTAACTTTTGCTTATAAAATAATTGGAGGTCGCTGCTTATTAAAAAGTTGTTAACAAATGAAGTTAATGATACAAATGATGTGAAACGAGATGTATATTTGCAAAATTTCACATAGGTTTGCGACTTTCCACATGAAGCAAGGTCCACCTTGCCTACCGGCGGGGTGGTTGCGGGAGGGAATCTGAAGTTCCTGCATCGAGATCAGAAATTAAATTTATATAGAATTTAATACAATTTAATACAATTAAAAATTATCAGAAATGTATGTGTACACACACAACACACACGCGCGCGCGCGGGGGGTGCAAGGGGGGTCTTCGGCCCCCCTCCCGCAACCACTGCGCCGGTAGGCAAGGTGGACCTTGCTTCACGTGGAAAGTCGCAAACCTATGTGAAATTTTGCAAATATACACCTCGTTTCACATCATTTATATCATTAACTTCATTTGTTAACAACTTTTTAATAAGCAGCGACCTCCAATTATTTTATAAGCAAAAGTTACTTAGAATGAGGCCCTTGACAACATATATGAAGATCAAAGTCATCGGGGCAGAGGCCCGAATTGTATAGAATTACCCACGGAACTACCAACAATGAACTGTGTTCGATAGTCGATCGAATAATGTGACCTACGTATGATTTCTGTATCATAACAACACGAAAACAACACGGCGCGACGCTCATGTACACTACTAGGCGCGCGGTTCATAACATAACAACAGCCAAAATAATGAGTTTACGAAAAAAATGTATATAACCTGTTTTGTAGAATTTTTCAAGACCTTTAACTTTTGTAAAAAACTTTTCTCTCTACAATCAATATTTAAGGAGATATACCTCGAAAACCTGTTTTCTTCATCGTTTTTTGCAATTTTGAGATACTTCCGGTTTCGACCGCCATTTTTAACTTAACGTATAATTCTTAAAAATGAATATATATACATATATATATATATATATATATATATATATATATACATTTGTTTATAAGAATTATGTCATTTAATTTTTTACATGAAAAAATATATCGATATTTTCTTACAACTGATAAATGTATAATATATTTATTAGTTAAAAAATATATTAAATAGATTAATATTTATCAGTTAAAAAATATGTGTGTAATATAAAAAGCTATAAAGGAAAAACATTTAACGCTGTCGCACGCATTGAGATATCGAGAAGCGAGCAGCGTCGCGCGTCGCCCGTCTTTCGTTGCCAGCTTGGTAGGAAGGAGACAGAAGACTGTATTCTGTCCTCTTCTACTAACCGAAGCTAGCCGAAGCGCCGAGCTCACACGTACGCTTACGCTCACATCCTCATTACCCCCTCCACGCCGTGTTGCATGTTGCTTGCGGCGGAGATCTGGCAGCTTTGCCACACACACACAAGAACAATAATGCACATGATAATACAATGGGATTGCCCAAAAATGCACAACTATTTTGGAGGAAAAGAAAATCTTACCATTGCGGCCTCTTCCTTGCTCCGTACATATCATCATAGGGTTCATTATGCTTTGGTTGGGAAGACCAGAACTCTCATGAGGAAATGCAGGAATAGGTGATTCAGTGGCTGTACAGTTGAGAGCTGATGAGCCTGAGAGTGTAGAACTTTGATAACCTTCAGCATCCTTTTGTGTAATCAAAGTGGATAATCTAGATAAAACATTCAAAATTAAGAAAATTCATTAGTCAACATATGCAATTAGAAATTTGAAATAAAATATCCTTCAACAATATTTCAAAATGAAGAAGTGTCCTACCCAGCAGAGCTTTCACCCTGAAACATATTTCCAAACAAATCCTCTTCATTTATCAACGATTCCTCAATTTCAAATGACTTGACCTTAACTGGGAATGATTCCTCCACATCTAAATGGTCCGACAACTCATTAGGGCTACTCTGCGGGATGAAAGAGGAGCCTACATCAGTAGTTTTCTTCTCTTTAGACTTCCCACGCAATGCTTCTAGCTTTGCCAAGAGTTTCTCTCTGCTGGACATGGTTGTATTATCTTCCACTGCTCTCTTTTGGGCACTTTAGTTGATGCGTGCCACTGAGGGTTTTATAATTGAATTGGCAGATTTTCTATCACAGACATATGAAAAAATGCAAGTCAGAAACAAAATTATTATTTGTTATGATGAGTTGAAAAATTGTAGCAAATATAACTCGATTTACCTTGATCTTTTCGGGCTTCCTCGTGAGCGGAATGAGGATTCAATCTCAGCTCTGTGCATGTTATGCTTGCCTTTCTTTGCTTTCGCATTATTTTCATAATTCTCACTTCTGGTGGTTTTCTGAGAATTCTTTGGTCCTGATGGACTAGTTGATTCCAGTGCTGGCACAGGAGGTGGGGGAGGAATATAAATCTTGGAGTTTAGCCTCACTCGCTTCCTCTCAGCTGCCTCATCCTCTTCGGATTCCGATGAAGAGAGAATTCTCTTTCGCTTGGCTTTCTTTCTCATCCCCCGCCCAAACTCAGTTTCAGTCTCATATGCCGAGGTGAATTTTATGATGCCGATTAAAGTGTTTCTGGCAGCTATGTAAGATTCTGTCAAAAAAATATAAAAAACATGATAGTACAGTAACACTAAATATCATAGAAAATGAAACCATAAACATGAGAGAAACTTTGTCAGTACAGAATAAACCGCGCCAACACCTGACAACTTTTACATTGAAAATCATAATTTATATGCAAACTCTTTCAAACATAGCACGTAGTCATGACAAAAGAAGACTTCGTCAAAGTGCTAGATTGAAGCCACATATCATAAGCATTACTTCACTGTAACTTACCCTTGTATCTTTTAACCTCGATGCAAAGTTTGTCCCAAGTTTTGGGGTCAGCTGCTCTCTCCTCTCGAACATAAAGTGTCACATTCTGATTGTTAGGGGGCCAATAGGTCATTCCAATCATGTTTTCATCCACTTCAAGAAGCCATTTAGACAGTCCTATTTCATAGAAGACGTTTTCTTCAAGTTCACCCTCAATATCATTGTTATAGAACAATTTCAGCACAACAAACTGTAAAAATAACAATAAAATACAAACTAAATTACACCTACTGTAGAAACTCTTATTGTTGGCATGTGTGCAGGAGTGGCACACAGCAAAACGAATTTCCATCTGACATAAGCCAACATTTAGCAACAATGTCAGCAACTTCAAAAACACGTTTAGCTGCACTAAGGTTGGACACTTTAAATATTCCCAGTTTAGAAGACTGCAAGGGGTACACAAAAAAGTCAAGTTTCTCCTGAAAGCAATTCCCAACCAAACTGACAACATTGTCGTTACCACACACAATATTATGGAGGACAACCACCTTCCCGTTACGAGTCTTAAAACAAGAATCTTTGCCATTCACATGAAGCATTATTTTGCCAATTGTGATTCTCTTATAATGACTTCCAGACAAAACTTCATCATTGTTAGTATATGGTTGACAGAGAAACTTGAAGCTCTTCAGATGGTAGGATAACTGCATTGCCGTTCAACTGCCTTTCACAATCTCGAAAAGCAACTTGCTGCAACGGTTGGTAATGAGATTTTAAAGTTTGCTTCAAAGACTTCAATGTATTTTCAAACTTGAAAGCACTAAACTCATCCAGTGAGCCATGCGCCTCACACTCCTTTGAAAGATGACACAAAGCGTGAACATTGTAAACAACAAATACATGACCATAAATTTGAATGGAATGCTGAATAAATAATCGCAGTAAATTGTCAGCATATTCACGCATCTGTTGGGATTTCACAAATACTGGACTTCCAAGAATGTACAGGGCAACAAATAGAAGCAAGAAGTTGCGATAAACGTTAATGTCCAAACAATCACGGAAGACTAGCACCGAATCATAATGACACATGCGCCTGAATTCTGTACCTTTATAAAGTTTTAGGTACTTTAATGATCGTGGCTTACGAGTGCAGTCGGAAGGGCATATAGGAGATAGCAAGTCTAACAAACCAGAAATTGCATCAACAGCGGTCCAGTGCAGCTTCCAACCACCATTCCATATTGTCCACACAGATAAAAGTCGCTTGAAAACACCTAGATAAACAAGGTGGAAAGGATCAAGTCGGAACTGGGTCACCATTCCTGTACCAACAAATTCCAGTGGAGAACGTCCCTCATGATGGTTTGGTTGAGTCTAGTTTCTATAAGACTCATCAGTTCTCAGTCCCGCATCTATGTCAGCATATGTCATTCTATTTGCAATATATTCACCATGAACACAGCACTTCTCACAAGAGCAATAAGCATTGTGGCGAACACAGCACTTCACAAAGGCCCGTGCTGGTGCGTCTAATATGTAATGCCGCACATGAAACGGGTAGACGACATCATTGACAGAATAACCCTCTCGAAGTAAAGAGTCAAGCTCGGGGACAAAATCATACAGATATGCATACAGATCATTTGGATCTTTCTTTCCAAGGTAAATGCCTATAGTAAAAGGCATGTTTTCAGTGCCAACTAAATAACCAAGAATAGGCCAGAACTTTAATGGCGAGCTTTTTGAAAGCGGCAAGCCATCCATGTTGACATCAATGACCACCCTACCATTCTTCCTTAGATACTCCTGTAGATCCATTAAGTCCAAGTTCTTCCGAATACCCTTGTACCACATAAGGCTGCCATCTTCCCACTCCGACACTTCAATGTTTCTTGGAGTTTGCAATAACGTTTTGTACGATTTTGGTAAATTAGGGAACACAACTGACAACCTAATCAACAATTCATCTAGCTTCCTCATGGATGCTGCATCACCATTTCGAGCCCACTGACGGAGAACTTCCTGAATATATTCCTCTACTTCAAGATTTTCACCTTGATCAGGATTGCTCTCACTGTTACTTCTCTGACGTAAAGGGATGTATCTCCAGTCCCTGCTGATGCTTCCTGTCGGTTAAGGATTTCTAACTCTGGAGCAGCTCCCTCATCTGCATCACTGATATCATCACTGTTTGAGTCCATCACATCATTATGCCCAACAATATCCTCTGCCACTTCAGATGCAAAACTGTTACGGTCAGACCCTTGGGAAGCAAACTCATTGACATCATCATCGTCGTCGTCGGTTGAGTACAGAGTATTTGCAACATCCCTGATAGCAAGAAGCTCCTGCCTCCTCCTTAAATATCTCTCCACCTGCCGATTTTGTCTGCGCAGCAAAACGTCTCTCCTGATCTAGCAACAGTCAACAAGCAACTTTAAAAATGCATAGGACTTAAGACCTTCAGAAGACATCAAAACTTTGCAACAGCAAAAGCTGGTGACTGCTTAATTAATTCAGATGATTCTCCGAAATGCACACAACGAGATGTGTAGGCCTCTTACTCCTGCGAACACTCATCCATGATACATACATTAAAACATGGAGAACATGCAAAGTCCCGAAAGATTATAATCCCAAAATTTGAGATATATATATGAGACATTGTAAAAGTCAAAATCGAAATTTAAAAAGTGAGACAAAATCCTGAATTTCCGATTTAGAAACATCAAGCTCTTCACACACCATTATTTGTGTATACTTTGAAAAGACAATTTTTATAAAATAACCATTATTTGTGTATATTTTGAAAAGATAATTTTTATAAAATGACACAAAGTTAATTTTTATATTTATAATAAAATACAGAGAAAATAATTTTATTTTATCTCGAAACTTTAGACATTTTAATTTTTATATAATTGAAGCTTTATAATATGTATAATTGAATCTATTTTTTTCTTATTTTTATATAGTTGAAAACAATTTTTATATAATTGAAACTTGGACAGCATGTTTAATTATAATTTTTATAGAATTGAAACTTTATAATTTAATTTTGAATTATAATTTTCATGTAATTTATTAAAGTTTATTATTATTATTTTCATGTCTTATTATATTCTCTGTCATAATGGTTTTTAGTCATAGAATTGGTGCTATTTCATTGAAGATATATTCTAATACAGGTTTATAATCAAAATATTTTTTGCTTTCCATAATAACCCATGCAAAAGGTATACTCTAGGATAAAAATATGCAAAACTTGCAACTTGTTTATTTAATATAATAATTGTTACAGCACTTGTTATATGTATATTGCGCGCGCGCGTGTATGTGTGTGTGTTACATTGTACAGACAATTTAACAATTTTAAAATTACATGATTGAATTTGATCTATAAATATACATTCAAAAAATATTATAAAACAAAAGCTAACAAAATAATACAATATATATTAACAACTTATGATATATATATATATATATATATATATATATATATATATTAAAGAATAATTTGATTAATATATCAAACAGAAAAAATCTAGAGAAGAAATTTTTCAAACAAGAGCAGTTTGAAAGTTGTTGCATTAAAATATTTTATCGATTTGTTGATCGTCATATATTCAAATATTATCATTATGCTTCATTATGCTCTGTGTCGTTTTTCTCGAATTGTCTGTTTTTTTTTTAAATAATTAGAAAAATGAATCAAACAGAAAATGAACGGTTTTCTCTTAAAAGACACGTATAAGAAGAGAAGGCCCACCGGCACTTATTTGGTCAGCGAGCGACCTTTCAGGGATCTTCTGTGGCAATCGGCATTGTATCCATCGAGTGAGATACCAACATCGCTCTGGAGCATATCACTGTGTTAAAAAGCAGCATTAGGTGTGAGGTCTGGATAGCTCAGTAGTCTAGAGCAGTTGCCCGGAAAGCGAAAGACTCGAGTTCGATTCCCGATCCAGCTACTTGCGCCTCACATATTTTTCTAATCTGCGAATATTGTTTTCTAGCAATTATTCGTTAGGCTGAAAAATGTGTGAATGCTCTCTCCACAGGATATGCGTCAATGCCGTTGCCACGGATGGATTCTGTCGCTCGTTGATCAAATGGGCGTAAAGACACGTCCGACCTCCTCCCACATACATCCCTATCTTTCTCTGGAAAAAGCCGGTGGGCCGGAGAAGGTCTTCTCTTAGAAGACACATGTAATGGATACTCATACGTGTGTGAAAGTGTATCATGAAAAGCGAACAGTCACTATGTATGTAATATACATTATTATGACATTACATATACATTATACATACGTTATATTATATTCTATTATATGCAATCATTGCATATTATGCATGTTTATTTGAGAAATTGTATTTAATTATTTACTATAAATATTTATTATGCAAAGAAAAAAGAAAAGGATGTCCTGGTTGAGAAAAATTGAAAAATGATAGATTTCGTCATCTAAAAGACTACACGATCATCCTGCCGATGATCACGCTGAAAATATTCGATTGTTTAAAGAACAATTAAAGCCTAAAGTTAAAAGTGATTTCCGTGATATAAAAGATATATATGATGATGTAAGCAAAGAGTGAGTGTGCATAATATAAATCAATCAAATTTTTTATGCTTTAATATATGTTGTATTTAATAATATATGTTGTATTTAATATATGTTTTATTTAATTTAATATATGTTTTATTATTTTAATTTTTTTTTTTACTATAGAAACATAATATATTATTTGAGCTTGAACTGAAGAAGATAGGTTAGGTAATTCTTGATAAAAGGGTCGAGTTACCTGTATGCGACTTGACCAGCGACGCAATACAGTCGTTTGAAGTGAAAATATTATACGTACCGGGGGAGGTCCCTCAAAGTTCTCGTCCACATTCATTATTACTTTTCACAATCAAATTTCAGCTACTTCCACAGCTTCCAGCGATCTAAAGCAATGATGCCAGAATTAAGACGCGAGCAACATGCAACCGGAGTGGAGGGGATAACACAAGCGAACCACGTACATGACAGCAGCTGAAGCGCCGATTGGCGCCAAGCTTGAAAATGAGTGGTTCGAACTTCTACGCGGACGGTCATTTTACAGACGAATAAAATATTGCCAATTGTAATAGTTGCGCGCATCAACTCCCAAATGTTGCCAAAGTACCGTTGTAAATATTTGCCTCGAATATATATATATATATATATATATACACACTCATATAAATAAAATATAAATTTTATTATTAAAATTTTTATTAAAATTAATATTAAAAAAGGTAAAAAATAAGTGAAAAATCAATAAAATAACAAAAATGAATTTATTTTAAAAAATGTAGATTTTTAGATAATTTTAGTGAAAGAAATAGAAAAAATATTTTTTTTCATTAATAAATATTTTATATAATAAATATATACTATATATATATATATATATATATATATATATACAGGGTGAGCCATTTTAATTAACGCACGCAATTATTTCGGAAACAAAGCATTTTAGAGAAAAATGTTTCAGACAAAAGTTTTATGGTTTCGAGGGGGCCATAAGATGGTATGACCTTGAAGAGTTATTTGAAGGTCACATGAAGGTCACCTTCAATTTCTTAAATGGAACCTACTATTTGTCATTGCATATTCTTGTAGCTTATCTCGAGAGCTTTCCAAAACACTATAATTAAGTACCTTTTCCTTAAGTACTTTTTGAGTTATGAGGCTTGAAATAATTTCTTAATTTTACATAAACCGTAAAATATCTTGTAAAATATTCATTTTTCGATTATCTTATCTTAATACTTTTATGTACAAAATAATGAGAGGAATCAATTGGTGTAAAGAAAACACATAGTTGTTTTTAAGAAAAAATATGGAATTGTTAATTGCAAATTATATATTTTTTCTTCAAAACAACTATGTGTTTTCTTTACACCAGTTGATTCCTCTCATTATTTTGTACGTAAAAGTATTATGGTAAGAATCGAAAAATGAATATTTTACAAGATATTTTACGGTTTATGTAAAATTAAGAAATTATTTCAAGCCTCATAACTCAAAAAGTACTTAACGAAAAGGTACTTAATTATAGTGTTTTGGAAAGCTCTCGAGATAAGCTACAAGAATATGCAATGACAAATAGTAGGTTCCATTTAAGAAATTGAAGGTGACCTTCATGTGACCTTCAAATAACTCTTCAAGGTCAAACCAATGATACCATCTTATGGCCCCCTCGAAACCATAAAACTTTTGTCTGAAACATTTTTCTCTAAAATGCTTTGTTTCCGAAATAATTGCGTGCGTTAATTAAAATGGCTCACCCTGTATATGTAGCGCTTATGTTCAGGCGTATTCGTATTTCGTTCGTGGAAGGATTTGCAGCGGTTGTCGAGATTCCCGTGATTAATCGAGGCGGTGTAAGCAGAATAATTGGTTTATTATGTACACTATATACAGTTATTTTTGAATTATCTTTGGTGGCCCTTAAAAGGGCCGTTTTATATGCGGAGTTATAGCCGCTCTCTATGTTATGTGTGGCCAGGCTTTAGTTATTTTTAAGGACCCTAGAGAGTTGTTGTTGGCGTTTAGCTGGTCCGTTTGTGTGGCCGTGCTGTGACTGGGTGTTTCCCAATCAGAGTCGGATTGGGTGCTCTGCTCGACGGTGTGAACGGTGCCCACTTGTGTCCCCCTGTGGACACGGCTTAATGGGACCGTCTGTGTGGCCTGGTCTGTTCGTGAACAGACCAGGCCACACGGAACAACGGCGACGGTGGCAGCGGTGAGACTGCTACTGGAACGCTCCAAGGTCCAGTCGGCGAAGTATATCTCCGTATTCGCACGTCCCAGACTTCAAGCAGGTACCGTGGTGGACGAGTAAATCTCGGTGGTTCCAGGTCAATCTTCTCCAATTTCCAGGGCAGAAGTTGGAACGAGACCTTCCTCTCTCCTGCCGAGTGGTTTGTGCAGGGTGCCCTGGGCGCCTCTTTCCACGGTGATCTGACCGGCCCTGGTGATCGGGGCGTCGAGAGTGGCCGTGGAATTTGACTCCTCCGCCGTGAAATGGTGCGAGAGCGCAAAGCTCTACCACAATTAATTCCTGAGAAGGTATAATCTCCTCATGCAAAAAATAACAAGTCTTGGCTGTCGATATAGAGCGATGTTGCTCTGCTATTCTCAAGCCGCGACTCGGTGTTCCGTCGTCTCGCGCGGTCTTATATAGCGAGGCTGCCAAATTTCTCTTATGCGAAACGGTTTGCCCCTGCGGACATCTGTCGGCTCGCCTCGTACTGAATCGCCTTAGGGCTCGCATCGCCGTACGCGTAGCGCGTGTACGGCGTGCGGTTCAGTAGGCGCTGTATGTGTGGTGGATTGTAGCCGCCACATATATATATATATATATATATATATATAATAAATTTTATTATTTAATTATAATTGGTATATGTATATATGTATATTATGAAATAATTAATTATAATTAATTATTTATTATTAATCTTTAATATTAATGTATAATATTACAATTTTAAAATTAAAAAAAAGATTAATAATAATAATTAACAATTAAGAAGGATGAATATCATTATATATGAATTAAAATATCATATAATTGTATTAATATATAAAAATATATAATCATTAATAATTTATTAATCATTATAAATAAATAATTATTTATTTAATTTTAATTTAAATATTTAATTATATATAATATTAATGATATATATTAATAATTATTATTTAGATATAAATTTATTAATTTGTTGTTTAATGTTTAATTCGGCTGAAGCAGAGCTATGCAAGCGAATAATAATATGAAGCTGGGCTTCGATAATTTTAATATATGCACTTCGAGCCGATATCGACATCGAAATGATGTCGAATCGACGTCGTTGGAATAAGTCTTGTGTAAAATCTTCTTATGGGAAAGGATCACAAATATAGACGTCTAAGACGTTTAATAGATGTCCAATAGACGTTTATTAGACATCTTAGACGTCTAACAAACGTCTATCCGACTTGTCATTTCTCACTGGGAAGAAGGGCTAAAGAGATGTCAGAAACCAACCACACGAGTTCATAACACATTGATATGAGGCATTTGTCGATCTCAATTTCGACTCGACGCGTTCCAGATGCATCGACATCGAATCGACATCGAATCGACCTCTCATTTCTCACTGGGTAAATAATAATATAATTTATCTATTTCATATAAAATTTTACATAAAAATTTCATATATAAAAATTTTATTTATAATTTATACTTGCAAGTAGTAATACTATGAGGTTTCTAACCCAGGGGCTCCGAGGGGGGGTGAGGGGCGAGGGGAACCGGCGGGGGGGTGACGTCACGCGGGGGGGGGGGTGACGTCACGGGGGATGACATCACGCGGGGGGGGTGACATCATGCGGGGGATGATGACATCACGTGGGGGGGGATGATGACGTCACGCGGGTATGATGATGTCACGCGGGGATGATGACGTCACGTGCGGGGGATGATGACGTCACGTGCGGGGGATGATGTCGTCACGTGCGGGGGATGATGACGTCACGTGCGGGGAGTGACGTCACGCACGGGTAGGGGGGAGGTCCGCGGCGCGACCGATGGACGAGGGGGTCCGCGCGGGGAAGGGGGGGGATCCGCGGCGCGACCGATGGACGAGGGGGTCCGCGCGGGGAAGGGGGGGGATCCGCGGCGCGAGCGATGGACGAGGGGGTCCGCGCGGGAAGGGGGGATCCGCGGCGTGAGCGATGGACGAGGGGATCCGCGCGGGAAGGGGGGATCCGCGGCGTGAGCGATGGACGAGGGGATCCGCGCGGGAAGGGGGGATCCCCGGCGTGAGCGATGGACGAGGGGGTCCGCGCGGGTAGGGGGGATCCGCGGCGCGACCGGTGGACGAGGGGGTCCGCGCGGGAAGGGGGGATCCGCGGCGGGCCCGCGATGTGTCCACGTGTGAGAAGGACGGTGCACTGGTTTGAAAAGGATAGCGTAAAGTTTGTGAAGAGGACAGTGCGACAAGGATGGCATCAAGTGTGACAAGGACGACATCAACATACGACAAGGATGACGTCAACGTGGAACAAGGACGACGCATTGTAAGATGCTGCATAAGTGGGAGAAGGACGACGCAAAGGTAAGTGAGTGATAGCGATGAGCATATGAATGAGAGAGAACGATAATATCGCGAAGAGAACGCATACAAAAGAGAACGATAATAGTTAAGATAACGCGTGCGAGCGAGAACGAAGATATCGCGAGACTTACAACTAACGCGAGACTTACAACTAACGCGAGACTTATTGTTAGAACGATAGCGCGTACGAAAGAGAGAGAGAAAACGATAAATTCTTACAACTAGCGCAAGAGAGACGCAAAGGATGGGAGCGCAAGGAGAGGCGCGTAAATAAATACATTTCTTTTTTTTTTAAATTAAAATATAAAATTTATTTAAATGTGTGCATGTATTATACAATTTTGTGTGTGTGTGTGTGTGTGTATGTGTGCGCTTAATATATAATAATATATGATATAAAATTAAAAAAAATAATAATAATAATATAATAATAAAATAATAAGAATAATATATTTGGGGGGAGTGCGCCGGGCTAAGGAGGAGGCCGCTCCTAGAATGCTAAGGGGTCGATGTGCCGGGCTGAGTGGAGCCGCTCCTGGAACAGAAAAAGACATTTGAATAGTTTTTAATAATTTATTTTAGAACTTTTGATATATTATAAATTGAAAGTTACTTACAAATTATGTTTCTTGAAAGAAGAGTTCGTTACGCGTCGCCGAATTTTCGCTCTGAGTAGGCAGCATGTAATAAGGTTCCAGCAACTCCTCTCGTTGCTCTTCTATACTAGGAGGTTCAGATGGTAAAAAATGTATCTTCCATATTTCCATTCGGTCAGTATTATATACTATGATGGACATATTATCTACATCATATCCTTGTCTCTTGAGGGTACGGAACGTATGACAATATTCCTGGTAACAATCCTTGCAGTCTAGGACAGACCTTATCACCGTTACCTCCGTGCCGCAGTGACAGCACCTAAACGGTGTAAACGGTCCCTCGAAGAACCCGTGGAAATAATTATGTTTTAATGCATAATTTCGATAAAATCCGTACCGACAATCCTTGCAGTAGTGTCGGTTTCGACGTTGGTAGGATTCGGTCCAGAAACATTTTGCAATGTGTATTCTCGGGAGATCAGAGTAAAAGCGAGGATCGGACCTCGGTTTGTATGGTTTAGGAATACACATAATTTTGTTCACTTTTCTTCCTCACACACTCTCCACAACTTTGTGACAAGCACAGAACAACGAAAGAAATAATATTCTAATGTCGCAGGCTCCTCTTCATTATATATCTTTTAATATCTTTTGTCTCATTCCAACTAGAGCATCACGTCTCATCTACCTCAGCATTTCTCTACATCTTTAGCGGAGCGTGTTGAGAAAAGTATAACTATTCTTATTCGTATGGAAGGAAAGAATTAAAATCATAGATGGAATAAAAATAATTATTTATTGCACGCATCGTAAAGAATATCATTTACAGCACATGTTAATAATTCGCAATCGATTATTGATTCGCTGTTAAAGACGTCACTATCACGTATCGTTTTTACAGCATCGCATACAGTAGTAATATTGTTACGTCGTAAAACAGTTTCAAATCGTTTAAATTTTTCATTTACGAGATACGTATTCTCACATAACCAATTGTGCATATGATCGATACAATTTTCAAAATTAAATAAATGTAATAATGTCAGTGGTTTCATGTACAAAGAATTGTCACATAATGTGAGTTTTACAATTTTCGATTGATACATTTCAATCGATAAATCTCCAATCCTTAATGGGAGAGCAGTCGATTGTAGAAATTGTTCAATGTCTGCTTGCTTCTGCATCAACAAATTCCATGTTGAAAAAGGCAACACTATTTGATTACCTCGATTATCACCGAGAATCAGTTCCACGTACGACACAGCTCCAACGCTTATTCCAATGTCCAAATACTTGTACGACGTTGGGGTTAGAGCATATCTTCTTCCAAGTATGCGAGTCGCACGACGAGGCTGAATGCTATAAAAATATATAAATTAGATCAATATTTAAAAAATTAAATAATTAAATAATAAATAAAATTTTTAAACGATCGAAACTTACGTGTCACATTTTTGCTTCTTACACGGTGGAGTTTCACCGTTTCGAATCGGAACGTAAAAATTCATATCGATTTCTTCAGCGAACCTTTCACACGCGCGATTGATGCAATACTGATCGTATTAGAATTAATATCAATTCAAATAGTATCGCAAATTGCGATGTAGAGGGGATTATTGCTGACACGACATTTTAATTTCCTCTAAAATTTTGTCGCGCCGATGTACGGCTGCGATGACATCATCATCCCCAGAACAAAGATTTAGCTGAATTCGCTAAAATCGAGCGCCGATGTACGGCTGCTCCTGATGCAATCACGTCAGATTTTTCAAATGTACGTGACAAAACGTGAAATTTTCAAGGTTAAGATGCACATCGGAACAAAGATTAACCGTCAAGGTTAAAACGCACATCACCCCTAGACAAAGATTTAGCTGAATGTGCTAAAATCAAGCGCCGATGTACGGCTGCTCCTGATGCAATCACGTCAAATTTTTTCAAATGTACGTGACAAAACGCGAAATTATCAAGGTCAAATTGCAGACGCTACTCCGGGGAATTTTTTAAGATGAAATCATTCTAGAATGTTCGATGTCAGCTGAATGCGCTAAAATGGAGCGCCGATGTACGGCTGCTCCTGATGCAATCACGTCAGATTTTTTAAATGTACGTGACAAAACGTGAAATTTTCAAGGTTAAGATGCGCATCGGAACAAAGATTAACCGCCAAGGTTAAAACGCACATCACCCCTAGACAAAGATTTAGCTGAATGTGCTAAAATCAAGCGCCGATGTACGGCTGCTCCCGATGCAACCACATCAGATTTTTCAAATGTACGTGACAAAACGTGAAATTATCAAGGTTAAATTGCACACGCTATTCCGGGGAATTTTTTAAGATGAAATCATTCTAGAATGTTCGATGATATGCATGAGACAGTATATAAATCATGATCAAGAGGCACACCCCACCAGTATTTTTGCTAAAGTACATCCAGAACTATCATTGGGAAGCGCATTTCGCAAGTCTGATACAATATGGAGGAACAAAATTTGCGAGAGCAATCCACTTTGGTGAATTCATTGGAAGACTACATTGTGTGGGAACAACGATGTGATACGTATATCGAGTCGTTGGAAGAGCAAAGTCGCATCAAGCGACCGCGATTATCGATCGGATATCGACAATCGCTGATTGCTCGGATCGCGCGCCTCGAAGGGTTGAAAAATTCGGTACGTGGACGTTTCATACACGCGGGTGCCGGATGTAGTGCGCGTCAAAATAGACTTGCGTGGCGCGAGATTGATGCGGCGTTCGAGAGTCGTATATTGACTGGTGCAGTGATAAATTATAATCACATCGAACCGCGCCAATTTCTCGATGATGCCAAAGACATTGTGTTGGAACATGTGCAGGACGTTATGAAAAAACATTATAATGTGAAAGTGAGCACAATATTTAACGGTGAATTTGTGGCTGGGGATAAACGCGCCAATAAAAGTATAAACACGAAAAACTATGAACTCTTTCGCACATCCGATTTACGCGAGTGGTACGAACGGCGCGTTATCGAACCCACCCTAGCGTCTCTGGAAGAGTTTCAGGAACGCGACAGCGGGTGGGCTTTGTCGCGAATATTAAATTTAACTGTAAATATAAATAAGTATAATCCTTTGCGTGCGGGATGTCACATCAAATTACTGCGGAACATTATGATGAAAAGAGCGGTGATTAATGTACAATCAAAGGACAATGCATGTTTCGCGTGGGCAGTGGTCGCCGCACTATACCCCGCCGAAAGAAAGGCGGAACGGGAATCATCGTACCCGCATTACACGACAGTGCTGAATCTCCAGAACATTGAGTTTCCAGTGACTGTGAACCAAATAAAAAATTTTGAACTTGCCAATGACATTTCTATAAATGTGTACAGCATCGAAGACAAGAACAGCATTGTCCCGATGCGTCTTACGGAGCAGAAGCGGGATAAGCATATCAACTTGCTGTACATTGAAGACGACAACAGCGTCGGACATTTCACTTGGATTAAGAATTTATCCCGGCTCGTGAGCTCACAATTGAGCAAACACAAGAATCCAAAATATATCTGCGATCGGTAAGTTTAATTTGAATAATTATAAGTTATGTAGCAAATTGTATATAAATCTAAAAAATTTTTCTTTTACAGATGCCTGCATTATTTTAATTCGGACACCAAGTTGCAGTCGCATACGGTCGACTGTGGAAAGATGAATGATTGCGCTGTCCGATTGCCGAGCGATAAGGACAAGTGGTTATCGTTCAACAACTTTAATCGGAAGGAGCGGCTTCCATTTGTGGTCTACGCCGACCTGGAATGCGTTCTGGCCAAGACGGAAGAAGAGAAAAACGCATATCAACATCACCAAGTATTTAGTTTAACTTATTATGTACATTGTTCATACGACGAATCTTTATCGGCATATCATTCGCGTCGTAGCGCCGATTGTATAGCTTGGTTCGCCGAAGACCTCAAAAATTTAGCGTTACGTGTAAAAAATATTTTAAAGACAAATGTCCCCATGGTAAATTTAACACCCGAAGAGTGGGAGAAATTCCATAGCGCCACTCAATGTCATATATGCGAAAAACCGTTCGTGCAAGACGATACACGCGTTCGCGATCATTGCCATCTGACCGGGCGGTACAGAGGTCCAGCACACTCAAATTGCAATTTAAATTATAAAGAATCTTTTTGTATTCCAATAGTTTTTCATAATTTATCAGGTTATGATTCACACTTTATTATCGAGGAAATAGCCACATCGTTCGAAGGGAGAATCGAGTTACTTCCGATAACAAAAGAGAAATATATTTCATTCACAAAAGATGTTTGTATGGATGAAGAATCAAAAAATCATGTAAAATTACGTTTCATCGATTCATACAAATTTCTCGCATCGAGTCTCGACAAATTGGCATCGTTTTTGGATAAAGACAAACTCAAAATTTTAAAATCAGAATATCAAAATTTATCTATCGAACATTTCAATTTGTTAACGCGGAAAGGTGTATTTCCGTATGAATACATCGACTCGGTAGATAGGTTGCAAGATACGTGTTTACCACCGCGCGAATCGTTTTACAGTTCTTTGACCGGTGACACTGTATCCGAGAGCGATTACGCGCACGCCGAGAACATCTGGACGCGATTCTCCATTCGGACGCTAGGCGAATATAGCGACTTGTACCTTAAAATTGATGTCTTGTTATTAGCCGACATTTTCGAAAACTTTCGAGATAAATGTATCGAAAGTTACGGACTCGACCCCGCGTATTACTATATTCTCCCCGGATACACGTGGGACGCCATGTTGAAGCATACGAAAATTACGTTCGAGTTGCTTACTGACATCGACATGGTTATGTTCATCGAACGTGGTATACGCGGCGGTCTGAGTCAATGTTCGGGTAGATATGCTCGCGCTAATAACAAGTACATGGAGTCGTACGATCCATCGAAACCAGCATCGTACTTGATGTACTTGGATGTAAATAATTTGTACGGATGGGCAATGTGTCAACCGTTACCTTACGCCGATTTTCAATGGGTCGACGACGTGACCAATTTTGACGTATCATCCATCACGCTAGATTCGCCTACAGGCTATGTCCTCGAA
Organism: Camponotus vicinus; assembly: GCF_025532165.1. Classification (NCBI taxonomy): domain Eukaryota; kingdom Metazoa; phylum Arthropoda; class Insecta; order Hymenoptera; family Formicidae; genus Camponotus; species Camponotus vicinus. The sequence continues at coordinate 12,612,618 of NW_028141967.1, read as the reverse complement.
GTGGACCTCGAGTATCCGCAACATCTTCACGATGCGCACACTGACCTACCGTTTTGCCCGACACGCGACAAACCACCTGGCAAGCGGGAATTCAAACTGCTTGCAACGTTATATGATAAGAAGCGTTACGTGATACACTGCCGCAACCTGCAGCAGTGTACGCGTCACGGTCTTCGCGTTACAAAAATACATCGAATTTTACAGTTTTCACAATCTCCCTGGCTTCGAAATTACATAGAATTAAATACACATTTTAGAACATTGGCTAAAAATGATTTCGAAAAAAATTTATATAAATTAATGAACAATGCGGTGTTTGGTAAAACGATGGAAAATGTACGCAATCGTGACGATGTTAAATTATTAACAAAGTGGGATGGTCGATATGGCACAGAGGCAATGATCGCGAAACCAAATTTCCACAGCAGAAGCGTTTTTTCAGAAAACTTAATCGCTGTGGAATTGCACAAACTCGAGGTGAAATTCTACAAACCGATTTACGTGGGTATGTGCATACTCGACATATCAAAGACATGTTTGTACGAGTTTCATCACGAGTATATGACGCCAATGTATCGCGACAAATGCCAGGTAATGTACACCGATACGGATAGTCTCATATATCACATTGAGTGCGCGGATGTGTATGAGAATATGAAGCGCAATATCATCAGATTCGACACGAGCGATTATGCGGTGGATAATGCGTACGGTATACCGCTTGTAAATAAAAAGGTACCGGGCCTGATGAAGGACGAAAACAACGGTACCATAATGACCGAATTCGTCGGGCTCAGAGCAAAGATGTACGCGTTACGAGTGAATGGAAAAAAGGACACGAAGAAAGTTAAAGGTGTCAAGAGTAACGTTGTTGCGAGAACGATAACGTTTGACGACTACACGCGGTGTTTGAAAGAAGAAATTGAAATGACGCGTCAGCAGTCGTGTATACGATCTAAACTGCACCAAGTATACACGATCTGCGAGACGAAAATTGCTCTGAGTCCGTACGACGATAAGCGGTATATCGTACCCGAAACCACCGATACGTTACCGTGGGGACATTATAGAATACCATTGTAAATAAATGTATATTTTATTTATTATTAATTGTATATTTTGTACATAACCATGTATATATTTTTATATTTAATACATTTTATATATTTTTATATTATTAAATATTTATATATTAAATTATTTATATAGTTTATATGTATATTATTTTAATAAATATTTATAATACACTATTTTTATGTATCCAAGAGTTGTATGATTTATCCATTCCCAACCATTTCACGTATACGTCATCACCCTTTTCCCGCAAAATTTTTTCCACGAGATAACGTCGGGATTAGCGACGCGTTGTAATTCGTATTCGTAGAATCCTCCAGCGACGGGATCTCCACGCGAATCTTGGAGTATGAATGTCGCGGGATTAGTTTTCTGCACCTCGACAATCTTAAAAACTTCGGTCGTCCAATTAGGTGTGAAACCTTTTTCAAAGATGATCTTGTATTTGCTTACGTGTACCGAATCGCCTACTTTAAATTTTGTCGGAGCCGCAATTTTTACATTGCTATACACCGTATTTAAAAGTTTGTCGGCGATCGCTGGAGTGACGTCGGCAGGTCTCATACCGATGGTGCGATGTTTTCGCGTATTGTACTCTGCAACGAGTCGAGATAGCTCGTCGATCCATTTGTAATTTCCGTTGAGCGTAAACATTTTCCACATATTGTTTATCAAAGTACGGTTGAATCGTTCCACGACCGAGGCTTTCATAATGGAATACGTCGAGTAATGATTAATGTTGTGTTTCTTCATGAGTTTCTGCACACTCGCGTTGTAAAATTCTTTTCCTCTGTCGGTTTGAAAATTTTTCGGACACCTTTTATCGTCTCCAATAATCTTTGCGATCGTTTCGGACATTTCGTTTCCGCTCTTACTCTTGAGCGGTACGGCCCACGCATACTTGCTCAACACATCGATAACTGTGAGTATGTATTTATGACCCTTGTTGAGTCGAGAATACGAACGCATGTCGACCACGTCCGCCTGCCACAGATCGTCGTATCCGCGTACAATGACGCGTCTTCGTGGAAAATTTCTTCTCGCCGGAGCATGTAGTTCCTCGACAAGTTGTCGCTTTTCGGAGGTGTTTATCTTCTTTCGCACGTTTGATCGAGGCATAATTAATATTGCGATATTAGTATGTCTCGTTTACTGTGTCGAGTCAGATGTTGCATATCTCAGCACATTCTTTATCTCGTCCATCATTATTCGTAGCGCCTGCACGTGTGTTTCAAGCGTGATAATTTTTTGCTCAATTTCTCCCTGTCGATCTCTCAAAAGTTTATCCACGTATCGTTTGTTGACGGCGTCAGTATCAGTTTCCGGTTGCGCTACACGTTGAATCTTGCGCGACCTTGCGTCAAAGCCGGTAGTAGTCTGGCAGAGAGCGTTATCGCGAACGTAATTTCTCAATAATCCATTCCATTGATAGTACAAATTATTCGACGTTCCGAGCGATAATCCAAATTTATTAATCGACATTTCGGTACCGAGAACTTTGACGGAATGACATGTATCGTTGACGCATAGTTTAATTTATAATAATGCCAGCCTCGCGAAGTTCTTCGATAATTGACAAGATTTCATTGTCGTGAGCATTGTTGCCGGCTCGACGCGAGGCGTCCAGCAATCGCAAACGATCTACCAATTCGTTGGGATCGTTCCAATGCACGTAATCGATCATGTTGTCGCTTAGCGTCATGGTGTGCGGCGCGTCTATACCTCTTCCCACCTTTCTATCGGGGAATAATGGTGCAATTATATATTTGTACTTGTATCCTTTGTTACTTTTAATAGGATTGTTAACTTTGTTGTCACGTTTATGCGCATTTGTTGCTTTTAATATACTTTGATATTTATACAAATCGTCTTGAGTGTATTTTTTATGATTGGGAAATTTTCTAAAAATCAAATCGTAGATACCTTCGGATCCCGTATATTTTATTCCATCGATAATTATATTATCTTCCATGTCCACATCGAAACGTTTATCACCGAGCATCATTCCTTCGCTGGTAAATTTAACACCGTAGACGTAATCCATACTCTTATTTTTATCAACACTCATGATAGCTCCTATATATTTTTGCGCTAGTGGACCAAAATGATCTCGGAACGTTTTCTGATCTTCGGACGTTTCTAATTCATGTCGGACCGATGTTACAAACGAATCGGGCGTGGTCTCATAAATTTCTTCGACGGACGGGGATGGTATTGTTTGACGCGGTTGTACTTTTATCGGAGTAGAAACAGTAGCCATATTAGAAAATTGTTTCCTTCGTTTCGATCGATTCGGTGTCAAATATATCGGCGAATCGTTTATCGGCATATTTATCCGTGCTCGCTTTATTCCTTGCTTCGACTCTTTTATTTTTTCCTCGTGCTTCTCTCCAAACGTTAAACTCAATGGTTCAATTTTCGCCGCATCAGATTCCACAGTATTTTCGATAAGCTGTTTTAAAGGTTCGGTAATTGGCTTAAATTGTCTTTCCAATGCAACGTCTTCCTCCATTTTACCAGTTTTCAAAGCGCGATATTTTTTGCGAATTGATTCGCTCATTTTTGCAATCTCTATCGCAATCTTTTCACGATCGCCGTTCATGATGCTTGATCGATGTGTCGATGACGACTGATCGCTTTACGGTATCGCGAAATCATTAAATCCTCTTCTATATCGTCCATTGATCAACGTGCTGTCTTTATCAATGACTACGAAGCCATATTTGCGTTGCCAACATTTCTGACACAATGCGCGGAAATCGTCGTAAGACATGTCGGTATTTACATGATCGTTGTATACATGTTTCAAGTTTGTGCCGTCTTGTTTAAATAAAATCAAAAGATTCGCATTGTCGCGTATAAGATGCTTAGGTATCTTGGCATACGTTTGACAAAGATAGAAACAGTCGACGCTCGAGTGTCGACCCATTGCAAAGTATTCTCTTATCGTATCTTGCTTGTCACATGCCACGTCATCAAAGATAAAGATGGAATTCGGAAGCGCCTCGCTCGGTGGAATGACATCACTGTTATTAGAGAATGTGAAATAACCAATTTCGTCTATAGGTGCTAATAAATTTTCCAAGTATCTATATTTCGGTTGTTGAAGCGATTTCGAGTATACGTACGCGTTCTCGAAACGTACACCGTACGGACTTCCTATCAAACTAATCAACACGTTTGTCTTACCGCAGTTTGAAGGGCCGCAAACGATACCGCGTATAGTAGTCGGTAGCATGTTTCCATGCTTGCGTACTTTTTTCTCCGATATTAGTCTATCGTCGAAATTTGATACTTTGATTATCCGCGCTTGTCGCACGAACCGTATGTTTTCTCTTTCGAATCAATTTTGCGAATGATCACGAGGGGGGGGGAGACCTATTTATAGAGGTGTCTCAACTCGAAACCGTTCAGTATCAAAATGTTTCTCCTTCTGTCGGATGAAAGAGACATTTTCCGGCTTACCGCCGAACAATTGCAGTATATCCCAAAGATTGTTTTACTACAAAATTTTGGTGATTACGTGGAACGATTGTGGGACAAGCTTCCAGAATATATAAAGGCTGATTCGGAGGTTCGACAATATCGTTCGTGCATGCGACATTACAATCAGCCGTGGCAGCGAACGCACATCGACGGTCCGCCACCGTTAATAAAAGATTGCTACGAATGTCAGCGAGAATCGTAAGAGGTAGCGGTCTCTTAAATCGTGCGATAAACGCGCTTCCCATCGAATTACATATTCCCGGTTATCAGTTTTGCGGCCCGGGAACTCGATTAGAGAAACGATTGGCTAGAGGCGATCGAGGCATCAATCCATTGGACGCCGCTTGTCGCGAGCACGACATTGCTTACTCACGAAGCAACGACCTCGGTCAACGACACGTCGCGGATCGCATACTAGCTGCAAGAGCGCGAGAACGCATTACCGCGAGGGATTCGACTCTTGGTGAAAGAGCAGCCGCTACGACTGTTTGGGCGGCAATGAAGGCAAAGACAAAACTCGGCATGGGGATGAAAAAGCCATCGACGACAAAGAGGAGGAAAAAACGAATACTTCCAGTAGCGAAACGCGGTGGTATTTTACCACTTTTACCGTTGTTGGGAGTTGTCGGTTCTTTGGCCGGCGGTGCGGCGGGAATCGCAAAGGCGGTAAACGATAGCAAGGCGGCGCAACTGGAAGAGTTGCAGCGTCACAATCGCGCTATGGAAGGTCGCGGACTTTATCTCGCTCCGTACAAGCGTGGACAGGGATTCTCAACAAAGTCTAAGAGAAAAAAAAAACGTCGAAAAAACATTAAAAATGCCTACGGGTGCGACAACTAACGTGCAATTGGAACAATTGGCGAAACGTATGCACATACCGTTCTTTAGAGGTGTTTTCATGCGCAATAATTTACCAATAAGCGGTGTACGACGAAACGAGAGCGGTATCGTCAATTTGGATGACGTTGATGGTCCCGGTACTCATTGGGTAGCGTACGCAAAGAGGGGAGATCGTGTCGTATATTTCGACAGTTTTGGAAACCTTCGACCACCCAAGGAACTTGTGCGATATTTCGGACGAGTGAAAATTGAATACAATTATGCATCTTATCAAAGTTACAATCAGAGTATCTGTGGACAGTTGTGTTTAAAATTTCTTCAAACAGTCGACGATCAATTTAAAGCCTGACAATCCATCGTCACGACTCAGTATTCGTTCGACATGTCACTGACACTTACGTTGACTGGCAGAAGCAGCGTTCTCGCTGTAAGCTATTTTCCCGCTATAGATTTGACTGATGCCGATTACGAGCTTGGATTAACGGATTTTGAAACTTATCATACGATTCCAAATGTAAATTTTTTGAATAATAAATTTTACTTTGGCAACGACGACAAAGAAATTACGATTCCCGAAGGATCGTACGAATTGCACGCTATAAATGACTATCTCAAACGTGCAATTTTGCAAGATGAACACCTTTCCAGAGATGTTGAAAACGATTATGATGAGGAATATCCAATAGCGCTTCGCGCCAATCATAGCACGCTAAAGAGCGAAATCAAATGTGCCTACAGAATAAACTTTACCAAACCCGACAATGTAGGATCCTTGCTTGGATTCTCATCGAATCGTATATTGCAACCTCGCGAGTGGTACGAATCGGATGAACCAGTTAATATTATAAACGTAAATATTATTCGTATAGAATGTAACGTGACTACTGGTGCGTACAGCAATGGCATGCGCGTACACACAATACATGAATTTTCACCGAGCGTACCACCAGGACATAAGATATCGGAAACGCCGGCACAGATCATTTACCTGCCGATCATTGTACGGAGCATTACGGATTTAACGATACGTATTGTGGATCAAAGAGGTCGATTGCTCGATTTTCGAGGAGAGGAAATTACCGTAAGATTGCATATACGGCGGCGACAAACATAGTATGCTCGTGCTGAACGAAACGGAGCACGCGAGAGACAATACTTTTACGAGGGACAATACTATTGCGATATCGGGTGACAATAATAAGATAGCCATTAAGAAGAAGCTGAGCGCGTTGAATCGTGAATTTTTAAAATCATTGGGATTCATCGTACGAAAAGAATGATTGATATTTTGAATATCGGAGGTGAGCCAGTCTTTGACGATCGCATCGTCAAGATTGAGACTCATACATACAATCCGTACGCCAATACGACGCTTGGATACAGCGACGAGATACGAATACCTATACAACATCAGGATTTGTACACGTTACCGTGCGAAAGCTTTCTTTACATCGAGGGAAGGTTTAATGTGCGTAAAGCGAATGACGAAATGAAGGTTGTATTGGGAAACAATTGCGTCGCATTCATGTTTGATGAGCTTCGATACGAACTCGACGGAGTAGAGATTGATCGCAACAGAAATGTTGGAATAACTTCGACGCTCAAAAATTATGTCTCTCTAACGCACCAGAAAAGTATAAACTTGAAGAACGCTGCGTGGGATTTGACGTACAATGGTGACAAAAATTATTTCAACTATTGCGTACCGCTCAACATGCTGCTAGGATTTTGCGAAGATTATAAACGCGTTGTGATTAACGCTCGTCACGAATTGATTTTGATACGTTCGCGCAACGATAATAATTGTCTATTCGGACACCCATCGTCGGAAGCAGAGATTGAATTACTCAAGATACAGTGGCGTATGCCTCATGTAATATTGAACGAGATTAATAAATTGTCGATGTTGCGAATGTTGGAAAGCGGACGATACTTGAACATGAGTTTCAGATCTTGGGATCTATACGAATTTCCTCTGCTGCATAGCACGACTAAGCATTCATGGACCGTGAAAGCCGCCTCCCAGCTAGAGAAACCACGGTACGTGATCTTTGCATTGCAAACTGGTAAAAAGAATTCAGTGCCACAAGATGTTACATTGTTCGATGACTGCAAATTGACCAACGTTAAACTCTATTTAAACTCGGAATTTTATCCCTATGATGATTTAAATTTAGATTTTGAAAAAAATAGATTCGCCGTTCTATTCAACATGTACTCTCGTTTTCGCAAATCTTATTACGGATGCGATAACAGCACCACGCTATTAACCATTTCAAAGTTTCTACATTGCGGTCCTCTCGCGGTCATTGATTGCTCGCGACAAAACGAGTCTGTCAAAACTGCTACCGTGGACGTGAGAATAGAGTTTGAATGCAGGGAAAATATACCGGCGAATACTACCGCCTATTGTCTCATCTTGCACGATCGGGTTGTCGAATATAATCCATTGACCAATGTAGTCCGCAAAATTACATAAGTCAGCAAATATCCCCTCCATTGCATATGAAAAAATATAAAAGATTGAGATGTTTGACGATCGACATCAGTCTGCGATCAGATCTTGTCATCATGGCTGTGCCAACGTTTGTGGATCTACAAGGATTTATCGTTGACAAAAATTTTGTCGTGAAGGAAGCTGCTGTTCTGAGAAAGGGATCCATACTTTCTCATTACATTTTTACATGGCACATGCTCACAAAATCTGAGAGATGTCAGGTTTTATGGCTGATGAAAAATCATCATGGATTATCGTGGAATGATGGACACGTTTCATATTGGAAATCGAAACGTTTAATTATGACGGCGGTGATGGGTGCAACGGGGGAGGATGATGATGCGTCACCTCTCGTGTACGTTAAAGGGCACGAAAAACGACAATGGTTAGCTGATGTACTGGACAATGATGCGAGAAACGATGTGATTATCGAAACTTTGGATGCAGACTATGAGGATGTAGCTTCTTTAAATAAGTTAGATATTAAGAATACTGTACGTTGTGAAAATCAAGTAAAAAATTGCGCTTTAGAAAATGTATTTAAGATTTATAATTGGTGGTTGAAACATCATGATAATGATTCGTCGAATCCATATTTATAATAAATTGATGATGCAATATATTTTTATCGTCTTTCTTATTCTCTCCTTTCTTTCCTCATCTCTATCTATGTACGTGTGCAGTATCGTGTTTCCGTACGTGACACAGCTGCCGCAGATATTGTATTTCGATACTACACTCGTCAAAAAAATTATCGCAACACGCAATTAATATTAAAATTTCACCTAAATTCAAATAAGCGTATCTCCGCGAAAAATTATCGCATTTGAAAAAATTTTTTTTTGTTTTAAAGGGTAAAGTCTCCACTTTAAGAAACTTTCGTTAAATTTTGATTTCATTCTCTCTCCCTCTCTTCATCCCTTTAAAAGTAAGGACGTGTTTTTTTTTTCAAAAAATTGCAAAGTTTGACGAACTCTACGGGGTGTACTAAATTTTTTTCGTCAATATCATCATAACTATCATAAAATATGGACTTTTCTTTACAAGTTTAAAAAAAAATTGAAGCCCGTGCGATTTTCTTTCGCGGAGTTACGGCGTATCAAAATTATCTATGCATTTTTGTGCAACCGCCAACATTTGTATTAACCGATGGGCACCACGGGGAGGTTGTTGATCGGATTTTGCCCATCATGTGTGTGTGTGTGTGTGTGTGTGTGTGTGTGTTGGAAAAGGGATGTATGTTGTATGTATTTAAAAATGTGTATTTCCGCCTTGTCTTCGGATGACCTCTTGCAGGCGCTCACGCATATTAATGCAAGCTCTAATTGTGGCCTGCGGAATTTCGAACCAAATTCGCTGTAGAGCTGCTTCCAATTGCTGGAGATTGGTTGGCTGCCTCTCCAAATCACGCAGCCTTCTTGCCATTATATCCCACAGATGTTCGATGGGATTTAAATCCGGGCTCATCGCTGGATGTGGTAACACCTCGATGTTGTTTTTTTCGAAGAAGTCAACTGTAATCCTGGCAGTGTGTGGGCGAGCATTATCTTGCATTAGAATGAAATTGCGCCCCATTTGACGACGCATCGGAATTATGTGAGGACGCAAAATTTCCTCCACATAGCGTATCGCTGTCATTCCGGGAGGTGGTACAATTACGAGATTTGTGCGTCTATGTGTGGATATTCCACCCCATACCATAATTGAACCACCACCAAATGCTCGAACAGGTTCGACGCAATTCTCTTCAAAACGGTGTCCCTGACGACGCCAAACACGAACTCTTCTGTCAGAACCGAAGAGGCAAAATCGCGACTCGTCAGTGAACAATACGTTGTTCCATTGTCTTGCAGTCCAGTTCTGATGACTGCGTGCATATTGTAAACGATTACGTCGATGAGCCACAGACAACATTGGTACTTGAGCACGAACTCGCGAACTGAAGTTTCTTTCGTGCAGACGATTCCTGATTGTTTGATCGCTTATTCGTCTGTACGGCAGAATGTCATTAGCGATTTGTCGCGCAATTATTACTGGATTTTGTATTGCCGCGTTTACGATGAGACGATCTTCTCGAGCTGATGTTGCTCGTCTTCGACCTTGTCCTCTTCTCCAACGAAATCCGCCTGTTTCTTCATAACGAGCCCAAACTCGAGAGATTGAGGCCCGATGCACACCCATTCGCCTTGCAACATGTGCCTGACTTGCCCCTTCTTCCAAAAGAGCAATAATTTGCGCACATTGATTTTCGTTTAAACGAGGCATTTTTGTTTCCCGAATGAACAACACAGTGTTTTTAATACTATGAAGTTTTGTACGTACTGAAGTAAGTACAGTACATAACTTCACAGTGTATACTGTGTGAACTTCAGTATTGTGAAGTTATGTACTGTAAGAACTTCAGTACTGTGAAATTATGTACTGTAAGTACTTACTTCAGTACGTACGAAACTTCACAGTATTAAAAATACTGTTGTTCATTCGGAAAACAAAAATTCTTCGTTTAAACGAAAATTAGGGGTGGAATATCCACATATAAACGCACAAATCCCGTAATTTTATTACCTCCCGGAATGACAGCGATACGCTATGTGGAGTGGTCCCCGTGGTGTCCATCGGTTAATACAAATGTTGGCGGTTGCACAAAAATGCATAGATAATTTTGATACGCCGTAACTCCGCGAAAGAAAATCGCACGGGCTTCAATTTTTTTTAAACTTGTAAAGAAAAGTCCATATTTTATGATAGTTATGATGATATTGACGAAAAAAATTTAGTACACCCCGTAGAGTTCGTCAAACTTTGCAATTTTTTGAAAAAAAAAACACGTCCTTACTTTTAAAGGGATGAAGAGAGGGAGAGAGAATAAAATCAAAATTTAACGAAAGTTTCTTAAAGTGGAGACTTTACCCTTTAAAACAAAAAAAAAATTTTTCAAATGCGATAATTTTTCGCGGAGATACGCTTATTTGAATTTAGGTGAAATTTTAATATTAATTGCGTGTTGCGATAATTTTTTTGACGAGTGTATATTGTGGTATATGATAAAATATTTAAATATTTGATAATTGAATATAGTTTTGCGTTCGATAGTCGTTGATTTCCTTTCAACAGTTGTTCATTTCCGTTCGATAGTCGTTCATTTCCGTTCGATGGGCGTTCATTTCCGTTCGACGGGCGTTCGACGGGCGTTCATTTCCGTTCGATGATCGTTCGTTTCCGTTCGACGGGCGTTCGTTTCCGTTCGACGGGCGTTCATTTCCGTTCGACGATTGTTCGTTTCCGTTCGATTACCGTTCAATTACCGTTCGACGGGCGTTTATTTCCGTTCAATTACCGTTCGACAACCGTTCAACGAGCGTTCGTTTCCGTTCGATGACCGTTCGATAGCCGTTCAATTGCTGTTCGACGAGCGTTCGTTTGCGTTCGACAGTCGTTCGTTTTCGTTCGATGACCGTTCGATAGCCGTTCAACGGTCGTTTATTTCCGTTCGATGACCGTTCGACGAGCGTTCGTTTGCGTTCGATAGTCGCTCATTTCCGTTCGATGACCGTTCGAGCAGGGTTGACACATTATATTATAATGTTATATTATATCATGCATACTTTTGTCTTACGAGGCGTTTTTGGTAAAGCGATAATGATACGTCCTTATTCTAAAGTTTCGTACCGAGACCTCGTTGTCTCCTCACAAAGTTGCGATATGATAATATTAATATTATATTATATACCACGCTGAGTTGCATGGGACCGTACTTTTGTCTTACGACGCGTTTATGATATGGTGATAATGCCACATCTCTACTATAAAACCTCGTGCCGAGACCTCGTTCTCTCATCAGAAAGTTCTGACCGGTGCACGAGTTAAGAAGAAATATTATATTAAGTAAAGATTTAAATAATGGATCGCGTAAATATATACCCTCTATGGAAAAAGAAATTTTTTGACCTATTATGCATCGTGCTCCTAAAGCTGATGTTCCTATGGAATGTAAGTATTGAATGTATTATGATTATTTTATAAAAATTGTAAAAATGTGTTTATAATAATTTTTTTTTTGTCTTGTAGTTCCAGGATGAAGTCCGGATACCAGGCTTCATAAATATTGAGCACCGTCAGTGGGTGCGGGTGGTGCGCCGGGCAAGGAGAAGCCACTTTTTATATATGTGGGGCGACACCCCGGAGAGTCGCCAGGTCGAAGATATTTTCGACCTGCGGCGGCTCTTCGGGGAAGAGCCTCACGAAGAAATAGAGGAACTATGGGACATAGAAGAAGAGGAGCAGGAGGAGGAAGAGGAAAGAGAAGAGGATGAGGAAGAGGAAAGAGAAGAGGAGGAAGAGGAGGATGGAGAAAGAGAAGAGGAGGAAGAGGAGGATGGGGAAAGAGAAGGGGAGAATGAGGAGCAGGAAGAAGAGGAACAGGAAGAAGAGGAACAGGAGGAGAATGAGGAAAAACACGAGGAATGGATTGACAGATGTAAGTGTTTTTTATAAATCTTATCGTAATATATTTCTATTAACGCTGCATCTTTTTTCTGTTCCAGGAGCGGCCTCCCCCTTAGCCCGGCGCATCACCCCCCCCCCCCCATATATATATATATATATTTTTTTATTTTTTATATTTTATATTTTTTTTAATTTTTAAATTTTAAATTTTATATTATTATATTATTATTTTATTAGACACACACACACACACACACAATTGTATAATACACGCACACAATAAATGTTATATTTAGTATTGAAAAGAAATGTATTTATTTACGCGCCTCTCCTTGCGTTCCCATCCTTTGCGTCTCTCTTGCGCTAGTTGTAAGAATTTATCGTTCTCTCTCTCTCTTTCGTACGCGCTATCGTTCTAACAATAAGTCTCGCGTTAGTTGTAAGTCTCGCGTTAGTTGTAAGTCTCGCGATATCTTCGTTCTCGCTCGCACGCGTTATCTTAACTATTATCGTTCTCTTTTGTATGCGTTCTCTTCGCGATATTATCGTTCTCTCTCATTCATATGCTCATCGCTATCACTCACTTACCTTTGCGTCGTCCTTCTCCCACCTATGCAGCATCTTACAATGCGTCGTCCTTGTTTCACGTTGACGTCATCCTTGTCGTATATTGATGTCGTCCTTGTCACACTTGATGCCATCCTTGTCGCACTGTCCTCTTCACACACTTTACGCTATCCTTTTCAAACCAGTGCACCGTCCTTCTCACACGTGGACACATCGCGGGCCCGCCGCGGATCCCCCCTTCCCGCGCGGACCCCCTCGTCCACCGGTCGCGCCGCGGACCTCCCCCCTACCCGTGCGTGACGTCACTCCCCGCACGTGACGTCATCATCCCCCGCACGTGACGTCATCATCCCCCGCACGTGATGTCATCATCCCCGCACGTGACGTCATCATCCCCGCGTGACGTCATCATCCCCGCGTGACGTCATCATCCCCGCGTGACGTCATCATCCCCCGCATGATGTCACACCCCCCCCCGCGTGACGTCATCCCCCATGACGTCACCCCCCCGCGTGACGTCACCCCCCCGCCGGTTCCCCCTCGCCCCTCACCACCCCTCGGAGCCCCTGGGTTAGAAACCTCATAGTATTACTACTCTTGCATATTGCACTTTACATTTTAAATAGATAATGAACGGATTATTTTCGTTTATTCGCCGGACATTTACTTGTCCGACTTATAAAATCAATTTAATATCTGAAACTCGTGCATTTAGATCAGAAATTAAATTGAACAGTATATTTTTAATCTTATTTGTTACTTTTTGAAAACTTTATATAATTCTCATAACTAAAACTTAAATACGAGAAAGATAGCGCATCGCACGTCGCGTAGCGGTAAACGAATGAACTAACACATCCTTGCGTGCTCACGCGAAACTTTGACCTCCAAGACCAGACATCTTGTGGACGTCCAAATATTGGCCGTTAACAGATGTCTCAAATCGGATGTACGATGGACGTTCATTTCATGTCCATGGACGTGCGGACGTAAAATGGATATAAAATGAATGTCCATAGGATCCTGTGCTGTCGGGGAAATTGTAGCTCGATCTCCTAAAACTGCATCACTCTTTTCCAGAATGTGCAACCATCTTTTTCTTTGATTTTTATCAGAAGGAAACCTTTAACATTTATTCAATTATTTTATCTTACATTTTTATGAAAAACAATTATAAAATGAATATAATTATTTAAAACTTTTTATGAACCTAACCTTGCAACCGACGTTGCAGAGCACCTTGACTCCCCAGAGCTCGGACAGGCCTGAGGAACAACCAGGAACTTCAGGGACCATCCAGAAAGAAGCATCCAAGGAAAAATCGGTAGAGAGATACCGAGCGACCGACAAAGCGATGATTATGAGCCCAGAAGGAAAGTTCATACCGTTCAGGACCTTGGACAGGATGACTAAGGGTGATGAGGACAGGATGGAGGAAGAAAATAGTTCTGATCCTCTAAAATATAAATATATTTTGTAGTTAAGAATTAAATATACAGGGTGGGCCATTTTAATCTATGCACCCAAATTTCTTTGTACCTAAGACAGATACGGAAAAATGATTCAGACAAAAGTTTTATGGTTTCGAGGGGGCCATAAGATGGTATCATTGGTTTGACCTTGAAGAGTTATTTGAAGGTCACATGAAGGTCACCTTTAATTTCTTAAATGGAACCTACTATTTGTCATTGCATATTCTTGTAGCTTATCTCGAGAGCTTTCCAAAACACTATAATTAAGTACTTTTTTGTTAAGTACTTTTTGAGTTATGAGGCTTGAAATAATTTCTTAATTTTACATAAACCGTAAAATATCTTGTAAAATATTCATTTTTCGATTATCTTACCTTAATACTTTTATGTACAAAATAATGAGAGGAATCAATTGGTGTAAAGAAAACACATAGTTGTTTTTAAGAAAAAATATGTAATTTGCAATTAACAATTCCATATTTTTTCTTAAAAACAACTATGTGTTTTCTTTACACCAATTGATTCCTCTCATTATTTTGTACATAAAAGTATTAAGGTAAGATAATCGAAAAATGAATATTTTACAAGATATTTTACGGTTTATGTAAAATTAAGAAATTATTTCAAGCCTCATAACTCAAAAAGTACTTAACAAAAAAGTACTTAATTATAGTGTTTTGGAAAGCTCTCGAGATAAGCTACAAGAATATGCAATGACAAATAGTTGGTTCCATTTAAGAAATTAAAGGTGACCTTCATGTGACCTTCAAATAACTCTTCAAGGTCAAACCAATGATACCATCTTATGGCCCCCTCGAAACCATAAAACTTTTGTCTGAATCATTTTTCCGTATCTGTCTTAGGTACAAAGAAATTTGGGTGCATAGATTAAAATGGCCCACTCGGTATATATCGTTATTATATATAAAATTGTCATAAACTTAGTATCCTAACCTATAAAATTAAGAAAATAGTGCGAAATGGGCAGCACTTTAAAGATAATAGCCCAGAAAACGAGAAAGTGCAGAAAGTGTAAAGCGAAAGTGCACTTAAGCATGATAATTTAATAATATAGAGTTAAAATGTAAAAATATAAAAATAATATGTTTAGAGTACTTTTTTTTTTTTTTAACGGTGTGGAATCCATTTACGGACACCCTCCACTTCGGGGGAAGCTTCGGGTAG
The DNA here is from genome assembly GCF_025532165.1 of Camponotus vicinus. NCBI lineage: Eukaryota > Metazoa > Arthropoda > Insecta > Hymenoptera > Formicidae > Camponotus > Camponotus vicinus. The sequence continues at coordinate 12,597,051 of NW_028141967.1, read as the reverse complement.
TGCGGGACTCCAGGCTGGATGCATCCATCCAGACCTGACTACCCGCTAAACCACACCGGTGGCATCCTAACGCGTAGCGATATCCCCTAGGAAAACCGACGAGGGCATGACCTCTAGGAGACATCTGCGTCTGTGTCAAGGACACACTTAAGTTAAATTATAAGAAGAAATTTATTCCATACTCATTACAAAAAGAAGCCGAGCGTGACCAGCTCAGTTACCTATATACTGAAGAAAAGGGTGCCCGGGAGCCACGGTGCAATTCCCGGGCACCCCTCCGCCGTGAGAGGGCATGTGGACTGTCCGGCCATCCCCGACCGAAACAGTCCGCTCCTCCCAGGGCGGGTAACATTACTGTTAAGCAAAAACGGATGAATGGATGAGTGATGAGCGAAATTGAAAATTGAAATAAATGGAATTGATGTATTAGTGTGTGTGTGTGTGAATCAATGATTCGATGGGTAAGTGAGTGGAAGAGTGAGTGAATGAAATGAATGAACAATGTGTGGTGTATATGAGTGATTAGTGTAAGGTATGAGTGATTAATGCAAGATATATGATGTAAGATATGAGTGGTGAAGATGACGAAGAAGATGAGGATGAGGTGAGGATGAGGATGAGGATGAGGATGAGGATGAGGATGAGGATGAGGATGAGGATGAGGATGAGGATGAGGATGAGGATGAGGATGAGGATGAGGATGAGGATGAGGATGAGGATGAAGGTGAAAAATGAGGATGAAGATGAAGATGAAGATCGGGAGATATTGATGGATAACAACCTAGCTCATGTGTTAAGTAAGCTAGGACTAACTAACTAATTACTGAGACTTAAATTGAGAGAGGCTGGGGGTGATAGTCCCTCACGTCTCCTCTCTTCTTCTTCTTTTGATCTAATAACGAAATTGAAAAATTCCACTAACGCATTCCAAGCTGTATCTTTCGCTAATATTTTATCTATTATCATATTTAGGGATATGTGCTGCGAAGCAGTTAAATTTAATTCTTGCATTAATCTAAGACGTGCGTTATCCCAAGCGGGGCATTCAAACCATGTGTGTTCGAGAGAGTCGTCTATGCACTGGCAATGAAAACAGGCAGGTGTTTCTCTTTTGCCGATGCGCCACAAAAAATGGCCAAAACTACCATGGCCAGTGAACATTTGAGCAACATGGTAAGTTATTTGACCATGTTTACGCTCTAACCATCTTTTCAAATAAGGGAGAACCGCGGTTATAGTCTTCTGTCCCCATGCACCGGGCCTATTGAGGAGAAGCTCCCACTGCCGAATTAGGAGGGCGCTCTCTTCCTTTTTTATATTGTTGATTTCCTGTGGACCCAAGGTCCCGAGGCGTTTCAATTCCATGATTCCGAGATAAACTCTACTTCGCATCGAAACCTCAAGCAGCCAAGGTGGCATCCGCGACAGAAGAGTTGCCGCCTCGAATGAGACCGTACGATACGCGGCAATAACACGAATAGCTATCGTGCGCTGAAGTCTGCGCAACGGTTTCCAGACTTTATACGGGGAGGAGGATAACGTCTCTGCCCAAACAGGCGCTGCGTATGTCATGACTGAAGTCATGACAGTCGCATAGAGGCGCCTCTTTCTCTCGCAAGGGCCGCGTAAATTGGGCATTATTCTATTTAGGGCTCTTGAGACCTTACCCAATTTGGCTTCGATATAACCGAAATGTTCGCGGAATTTCCAAGAGCCATCGACAATCACGCCAAGATACTTCATGGCCTCTCCGACCAGTATCCTAGAAGTGCCGACGGTTATTGATGGCATGAGGTTTGGCTTTCTTTTGGAGAACAGAACTGCCTCCGTTTTATTCTCCGCTATTGTGAGGCCTAGTTCAGATATGTGGCGAACCACTCTAGCAATTTGCAAATTAGCATTCACTATTGCGCCGAAGAGTCTACGCGAAGATGCCATGACGAGGGTATCGTCAGCGTAGCAAATCACACGACAACCCTCCTGCAGACGTAGACGCAAAACGGAATCGAAGGCGACGTTCCACAGGAGTGGTCCTAGGACCGACCCCTGCGGAACGCCCGCCCTCACCGATCTTTCCTCTGTTGTGCCATCGATGGTTTTGCACATCACATATCTGGCGGACAGATAATCGCCGACCAGCCGACGCAAATAATCAGGAATCCGTCTGGTTTCCATTGCCGACATAATAACCGACCACGGGATCGAGTTAAAAGCGTTAGTAATGTCGAGTCCAACGGCTATCGCGACTCCACCCTCTCTAACAACCTCCTGCGTGAAACTCTTAACTGCGATCAGTGCGTCTACTGTGGATTTGTTCCGTCGAAAGCCGAACTGATTCTCAGAAAGATCGAATTCTGGATTCGCATCCAACCATAGATTTATTCTATCTGCGATAATCCGCTCAAGGATCTTGCCTATTTCGTCTAACAGGCAAATAGGACGAGCCTTTATTTCAATTGTCGGATCTTGTGACAATCCTTTCGGGATTAGGACGAGTGTAGCTCGCTTCCAGGCGGTTGGAAAGATTCCTTCTCGCATGCAGACAGTAAACAACTTTGCAAGGTGCTGTAAGATTATAGGTGGAACTTTTTTCCAAACAGTCGCTTTTACACTATCAGGCCCAGGAGCGGTGTTTTTGGCTGGACGCTTAACAACGAATCTTATTATTTCGGCGAAACTAACCTCTAACTCTTCGTCCCATTCAAAAGGAGGAATTATGGGCGCGCGAATCGTACTCATGTTGTTCGGAAAGAGAGTCGTTAGCAATCTATCTAGGTTGTTCTTTTCCAATGTTTCAGACATTGTGGGGATGGACCTTCGTAATTTCCCCAATACTATTTTATAGGGGAGACCCCATGGGTCCTTATTAATCGTAGCTATAAGCTCTCCCCAGGATTTATTTTTAGCTCGTTTAATGGCTGTACGAAGGGCTCTCTTGCTTATTCTATACATCGATTCTGCCTCATTCACAGAAATCCTATTGCGTCTGCTACGCACGAGGTGTCTACGTGCTTTAACGACATTGGTTCTTAAATTAGCGATTTCCTGGGACCACCAAAATATGAGCCTCCGACTATTCCTAACTGATACCGTTGGGGTTGAGACATTGCATGAGTCTCTCACTATTTTGTGCATCCATTTAGAATATAATTCAGCGGATTGGAAGGTATCTTCAGACACTTGAGATGTGGCGATAAATTCTAAAGAGTTAACAAACAATTCGATATCCATTTTCTTGAAATTCCATCTTTTGTTGTGCGAGGAATCGAGATTCTTTTTATTTACATTAGAGATTTCAAAATTAATATACAAATGATCCGAGAGAGATTCAAGATCCTCACGAATCCTCCAGTTAAATATTCGATCAAGGATTCCGTGCGAAACAAAAGTTAAATCGACCACAGAACTGCCCTGGGGCCTGATGCATGTATATGCACCACCTTTATTCACAATGCACAGTCCATCAGATGCAGCCCATCGCTCCATCAGGGCACCCCTTCTGTTCGTGCTAGAAGAGCCCCAATGCACCGAATGGGCATTAAAATCGCCTCCGATTATGGAAGGACCCGAAAAGGCGCGAATACACCCGCTTATATTTTCCAATGTGTTCTCAAAAATTCTAATAGGCACGTTCGGCGAAATATAACAAGACAACACATTAAATTTATCATATTTGACGGCAACGAAACCAACGCCGCTTCTGACTTGCCTACAAATATTTGTTATGGAACTATCCGGGTTCCAAAGTATCGCTGCTAATTTATCTGAGCTGGAAAACCAGCGGTTGGAAGTTACTACATTATTTGGGGGTTCTGATATTACAGCAAGACTTATCGCAGATTCAAAAACGTGTTGTTTAAGCAAGTCAAAAGCTGACCAACTATGATTCACGTTTATTTGAACGCACTTAAAACTCATTATATTTTAAGATTGAACGCCGTGCGACTGCACGATTCCTCCACTCGTGCTCTTTACCGTTCCGCGAATCTTTTGGACTTCCCGAGGAAATCCTTGATTCTGCATGCATATCGTCGAACCGATTCTATGCCTATGTTCTTTATTAATTTCCGCACAGATCAAGCATTTAGGCGTTAAACTACATTTACTCGCTACGTGTCCCGCTGTGCCGCAACGCAGGCACGTACCATTTCGATCGATCTCGGATTTGCAATTTATTCGGGCATGGCCGAATTTCCAGCAGCGAAAACACTGTATCGGTCGTTTTTTCATGAGCTCTATACGAACCACCGTCCAACCGAGGGTTATGTTATGCTTTTTCCGCCATTTTAATTGCATATTCAAGGGGGCAATAAACCCACGCAATGCCCATTCCATCTTTCATTGTATTGATGGTACTCACCTTAATATCTCGAGGAGGACACCCACTGAGTTTTTCCAATTCGTAGGAAACTTCCTCTTTTGTAGTTGCTGGGTCGATCCCGCGTAGTCTAATTTCTCCCGTTGCCACAGGGTTTTTGACCAGGGCGTCGTCCTTGAGTACTTCTTCAAGTGTATTTCGCAGCGCGCCGGCGAGTCTCTTCCCCTCTGGACCAGGGAGCTCCATAATCAATGCTCCATTCATAGCTCTGCGCATACGCAGTTCTTGAATTCCTAGACTCGCTAAGGAGACATTTTGCTTTGCCTTACTCAATATCTGGGCATAAGTTGCCCCGTCGGACTTACCGGTAATTGTAACTACCGCAGATTTAATTGCCCTAGGTTTAAATTTAGACTTTTTAGTGTTATTAGACTTTATGACGTTAACTCTAGCTTTATTATGATAAGAGAATGCTGCGCTAGACCCTGAATCCGGGGTATCGTTGAACCGACTCATTTTTTGGGATATTTTAATATCCGGGACGCGATTCTTTTTGGCGCCTTTAGGCACTAACTTCCATTCTTTATCTTTATCACTAGAGTATAAATTCTCCTCAATAGGAGGAGCGGAGTAAAGCAAGGGAGGTACCAACAACTTGTTTTCGATTATCTTAATATCCTTTCTAAGTGGAGTGTGAGGACTAGGAACTACGACTAAATTGTCATCTTGTGAACGCTTTTCCTTAATTTTAGTCTCGCGAGGCTTTACCATGTCGACGCGTGTCTCCTGTTCAGTGGTCTGTGCTACGGACCAATCCATGGATTCAGGGCCAGAAGGCCATTCTTCCTCCTTACGATGTATATAGTTAGTGTCTCTCGAGCATCCCGGGGTGGGACTCTTCCCTTGATTTTCTCGTCTCTGCTGACTCCTCTTCGGCTGTTGTTTATATTTATGTGTGCGATCCGCTTCTCGGGATGACGAAGTAGTATTGCTTCTTGCCTCTTGAGGCTTATGAGGCTTATTTGCACTTTGTGGGAAGGGACCCCACCCTTCTTTTAGTGCGTTAACCTCCTTTTCTAAATTTATAATACTTCTCCTAAGATCAGTAATTTCTTGATCCTGTCTGGAGATTTTTCTCCTTGCCTCGGAGAGTTCATCTTTTAATTTAAGATTTTGCGTTTTGAGATGCATTACATCCCCAGTTGTCTCAAGCTTCTCAACTAGGGCTTCGATTATATTGGTGGCAGCTGTATTGCAGTCCTTTATCATGCCATCGACTTTTCCAGATAAATTGCCGCACATATATCGTTGTCTTTCAATTTCAGCCAAGTGGGCTAAGCCAGCTTCTCCAAGCTCGACACTACTTAACTTGAGCCATTCCTCTCGTGTATATTCTTTTTCTAATTTGGCTCTATCTTTGTTGACCGCTTCTGGTATTTTCTTTTTACCACGGGGAGTAGAAATTGGGTTTTTAAATGTTGTGTCCTTGTCTCTAATATTTTTCGTTTTACCTTTAGATGTAGCTTCTACTTCAGTAGTTTTATACGACCGTTTACTAATATTCTCCTCTTCAGAGGTGTCTTCTGTGTTTTTAGTAATAATCTTCGTTTTATTCTTTCTATGTCTAGGCTTAGCAATTGTTTTTGTTTCTTCAGATATATTAGCAGCATCTTCCTCTATATCCTCATGTATCGATGAGTCATCATTATCGATTTCTTTGGATGAATCGCTATCAGTTAATGATACAAGAGACATGCTTACATCATCTTTATTAGTGTTTTTATTCATTTTATTTTTCCTAGAAGCTGTTAATTCACCGAATTTATTAGACTTAGACTTAGAGAGAATTTCCTCATTTTTCTTTTTCTTGGCACTACGAGTGAGTGGTGCTTCTTTCTCTCTACCGGTGGATATTACGGATGGACTTTCCTCCATACTATCCTCTTCGGAACTTATAACGATACGGTCAAGCGTCACATAGGGCTCCATCTGTTTAAGCTTAACTAAAGGGGATTCACTCACTATAACTCTAGTCTTGCGCGGCCTGTGAGTTTTTATCTCATTATCTTCATCTTTGGAATCCGGAGAGGTTGACGCCTTCCTCTTCCCGACCACCGGAAGTGGCAACGCCTCCCCATGCTCCTCAGGATGGATATATGTTTTTTCAGGAGGTGGAGAAATCTTCCTTTCTTCGTGATCTTCCCGCGCTGTGTTGTCCTCCGTTTTTTCCATAGGATCCCGGTAGACCGTTTCCACAGATTCCTTCTCGACAGTAGCTATTTGTTCCGCGGGAGCGCTGTCCAAATCCACTCCCGCAGTGCCCTCGCATGATTCCCGTCGAGTGACGATCGACCCAGCGGCGTCGGGCGCACCGCTGTGCCGGTCCCTGGGGGATCCGAGGGCCCCCTGAGACAGTAAGCCTGTTTCAATTTCCTGTGACGTTTCCATTTTGTATATTATTTTTTGCGGCGAAATTCGAGCACCGCAAGCTCTAGGGCGGTTTGTTATTTCTTGGATTTGGGTCCGCTCAACCCGAAAAGAGCTATCGGCTTCTGTGTGCTCTTCAAATGAGGACTTATTATATTCCATAGAGGATAAGAGCGTCATGGACGTGTCCTCTATCTGTTGCTCAATCTCTTCAAGCACATTCTTCTTATCCTCTAGTTTGCTAATAATGTTATACAATGCTTCTTTAGAATGATCAATCTCCCGAATCACTCTAGTGTCGAGGATTATCTCTAATTCTAGGTCGCTATTTGTATCTTGCACACCGGTGCAATTTAGATTATTTAATTGAATACAAGTATCACTACTTGAAGGATTGACACCCTCAACAGGAGATGTCAGTCCTCTCATAATACTAATCTCCATGTTGAGATCTTTCTCGCGCACCTCGGAGAGCTTGATCCTGTGCAACAGATATTTACGAGCCAGGTCCATATTTTGGCCATAGTCATAAAGAAGTTTAACGTACGCGATACATGTCCGTATATTATTAATCAAAGCGATTTTATGCTCAATAATACTACTATGCTCTAAAGAATATAAGTTACGTATTGCACAGGAAACAAGGTCCTCAGGAGTAGCTCCCTCTGTCGCTAATTTACGCATATATTCTCGCACGTCAATTCTTTCCTCCATGTTACTCATTGGAGATTCCTATGCGCGTTTCAGATTTGGAGCTTCTAATTGTATGGCGCTTAGATAGATATTGCGCTTAGATGGATAATATACTATATATATATAAACTTTAACAATAGTCTATCAAGTCTGTAGTTATAATTACAGATATTACCTAATTTATATAGCTATATTTTGGACAAGCGAGTTCTAATTTGGCCTGGGGATAGGTCTGCCCGTCAGATATCCTTTCCCCCTACCGCGAATCCAAACTGCACTTATATAGACAACGCGCAGCATAACACCAGATTCTGCACACGTGGTCAGAAAGGAGGAGTCAAACAGGTATTATTCCGCTCGACGCGCATCCTCCCCCGAGCACGTGCGACCACTGCGCAGTGAAACAATTTCACACTTCCGGTCTTCAATTTCTAATTGTACTCTGCTTAACGATCACTACAGTGCAATTTGGACTCGCAAATTACGCTTATTTATTCCGCAATACACACTTATGTTTTCTAAACAAAATATTCGAGATAAGATGTTTTAATAATAATACTCAATAACAATCAGTGACTGACAGTACACAACTAAGGTGGTAATTCATCAGCTACATGTATAAATTATCTAAAATTATATAGCTGCAGAGATATGACGCTACGTATCATTATATACATACAATACGGCTACAAATCGTTAATAATCTATTTCTTCTGAAAGACTTAACACCTACGTTTAATTACTATAAAATTATACGTATTAATAGACTTCTATTTTTTCTCTTATTAAGAATTAGCAAATTTTATATTTAATCAATTGATTGATTTCCTCTTTGTTCAGATTGTTCAATAAAGCTGAACACTACAACCAAACAACTGTTCAAATAATTAATATTCTACACTATATTAATATCTGTGCTAATTTGCTACCACGAAATGAAGTTAATTCGACCCGGGCTGAGTAGAAATTAATTCCTCAGGCTAGACCGCGTCTCATTCATACTTATATTTTAAGATAATAAAGTCTACCTTTTAATGTTACTTATATTGCTTATACAAGTACTATATTATACTATTCTTAATAAAAAAATATAACAAGAACTTTTAGTTAGCTAATTTAATAAGTAAGAAATATATATCCATTTGTAGCAGTACTCATAAGAACTGTTTTAATTCTGTAATAAGACAGCTAGTTTACTTAACGTAATTTCTGTATTATACTATTCAATTATGATATTTTAGTGTAAAAATTAACAACTAATTCTAACTAATTTATTTGAGGAGTAAGATTCATTTGACAGAACTTATAAGTAATTAACTCTATTTATATTCTATAATAAGACTGCAACTTAATTAATAGGAGCTATATTATAATATGTAGTTCCTACTGGACAACTTAAATATACCTTAAGTTAATTTATTCTACTATATTCCTCTCTTAATAAGCTAAACAAGCATGAGGGAGTTACGATAGTATCGAAGATACTTTATTTATTATCTCCATATAAGAGGTATGTATATTCTATAATAAGACTGCAACTTAATTAATAGGAGCTATATTATAATATTTAGTTCCTACTGAACAACTTAAATATACATTAAGTTAATTTATTCTACTATATTCCTCTCTTAATAAGCTAAACAAGCAGGAGAGAGTTACGATAGTATCGAAGATACTTTATTTATTATCTCCATATGAGAGGTATGTATAGTCCACTCGTTACTAATTAAAATAAAACTGTCTAATTGTTTTATATAATAGTACAGTCAGCATAAACGCCGCACGCGTGAGGTATTGTTAGAATAGCAATAGTGTGAAATATATATTGCTATACACTACACATTGCATTGCACCGTCACGCATATGCTGCTTATAAATTATTATTTAAATAGTCAACTTTAGATGACTGCATAATATCCATAGACGGTGGCGATAAGGACAAGATCATCACACAATTAAACGTTTGTCAGGCAAACGCATGGGATGTCTGTCCCTTTTATTAAACATTAACATGCCACACAACATACATTTTACACTTCAGATAATCTCGAAGTGTCTATGCAAACTGTTCACATCATCAAGAAAAGAGTTAATATTATTCCAAAAAATATCGAATTAATCAATCAATACTCTGGAACAACACGTAATATCGACAGTCTAATATTAATTTAATATGTATAAGACTAACAATGGTCTGCACTGGAAAGATTATAGTGTAGCACAAGTGTACGGCACAGGTTACAAGTCTACCAACCTAGAGTTGAACACGCGCGCGTTGCGCTTCGTCCATAACTCGTCCACTGCGCATCTACGTGGCGATGACGTACAGAACAGCCAAGTGTGCCACTACGAGATTGAACACGCGCGCGTTGCGCAGAGCGATAAATAATACATACTGCGCATGCCGTTCCAAAGCTGCACCAAGCTACACTTTACAGAGTCCAGCAATTATAACTCTTATAATTATTGAATGTTATATTAAAACACACCAATTAAAGTCAGTATTCGTCAAATAAAGTATTTTATTCACAAGCCACAGGACTCAGGCCGCATATAGCGGCATTAAGAAAGCGAAATAGGCAACCTGTCACTTTCAATAAGAGAGAGCGAGACAGAGCTACACAATATTCAATGTTTAATTGCTATAATTCTAAACGTCAATTCACAAAAATATTCTTCTGTCACTGTTTGTTAGGACACCACACACTAATAGAAAACAAGTCTAAGGAATATTTTTCCCATCTGAGGAATATTTTTGCAATCTCAAATTGCCACGTCGATATCCCTAGGGAAGGTGGAGCCGATCGTCAGTTAATTGTTAATATTTAATATTAACAGCTTCCCCGGGTGAAATCCACATAGTATATGAGACACTACAAGACACTTTTTCACAAATAAGTCTCAAAAGACTCCCCTTGGCGTAAAACGCCGAGAAAACCACTTTCCAAATTTCCCCTCATAAAATCCACGTTTAGCGGGACATAGTCTCTCACCGACAACCTATGTTTAGAGTACTAGATTAAGACATATTATACTAATATTATGTATTATTAAGTAAAAGTAACTGTAAAATACTGATTGCGCAGGTATTAGATGGCTGCGCATATGAAAAGACGAATTGCGCATGCGCAGTGCGACTGCGCATACGAAAAAGGTGTATAAGTGCGACTGCGCAAACGCGAAGCGTCTGCGCATGTGGAAAAACGAAGTGCGCATGCGCAGTGCGACTGCGCACACCAGAAAGGCGAATACGCACGGAAAAGCGATCCGACCAATAGCGCGTTGCGACTACGAACAGACCGAGCCGCCGAGGAAGCATTAGTGGTGGGGATAACGAAGAATGGGGAGGTCTAGATTGGGGAGGCCTATATAAGGGGCTGCAGAGCTCACTCGAGAGCTTTTTTCCGGATGCGTTCGTTGAGATATTTCGGTAGCAAGCGTGTAAGCGTTTATCGGAATTTTCCATAAAAATAACGAAGTAACGTACACGGCGATACAGTGTAAAAAGATTTTGAGCTTTTTCCCGGATGCCATCGTTGCGAATTTTCGTTAGTAAGCTAGTAACGCGATTAACGGAAATTTCCACAGAAATAACGAAGTAACGCGAATATTGTTCCGCGTACACGGCGATACAGTGTAAATAAACCATTGAGCTTTTTCCCGGATGTCTTCGTTGCGATATTTCGATAGCGAACGTATAGTGAGTTAGTCGAAATTTTTCATAAAGAAAACGAAGTATAGAGAATATTGTTCCGCGTGCACGGCGATATAGTGTAAACAAGGACTTGCATGTCCAAGTGCGAAATAACTGTAGAATCCAAAGTTCATTTATATTTTATTTTATTAAATATATAAATATATATACAGGGTGACCCATTTTAACTTAGGCAGCCAAATAACTCGAAAAATAAGCAAGATAGAGAAAAATGTTTTAGACAAAAGTTGTATGGTTTCGAGGGGGCCATAAGATGGTATCATTGGTTTGACCTTGAAGAGTCATTTGAAGGTCACGTGAAGGTCACTTCAATTTTTTTAAATGGAACATCCTATATATTTTTGTACATTCTTGTAGCTCATCTCGAGAGCTTTCCAAAACACTATAATTAAGTACATTTTCGTTAAGTACTTTTTGAGTTATGAGGCTTGAAATAATTTCTTAATTTTACATAAACCGTAAAATATCTTGTAAAATATTCATTTTTCGATTACCTTACCTTAATAGTTTTATGTACAAAATAATGAGAGGAATCAATTGGTGTAAAGAAAACACATAGTTGTTTCGAAGAAAAAATATGTAATTTGCAATTAACAATTCCATATTTTTTCTTAAAAACAACTATGTGTTTTCTTTACACCAATTGATTCCTCTCATTATTTTGTACATAAAAGTATTAAGGTAAGATAATCGAAAAATGAATATTTTACAAGATATTTTACGGTTTATGTAAAATTAAGAAATTATTTCAAGCATCATAACTCAAAAAGTACTTAACGGAAAGGTACTTAATTATAGTGTTTTGGAAAGCTCTCGAAATAAGCTACAAGAATGTACAAAAATATATAGGGTATTCCATTTAAAAAAATTGAAGTGACCTTCACGTGACCTTCAAATGACTCTTCAAGGTCAAACCAATGATACCATCTTATGGCCCCCTCGAAACCATACAACTTTTGTCTAAAACATTTTTCTCTATCTTGCTTATTTTTCGAGTTATTTGGCTGCCTAAGTTAAAATGGGTCACCCTGTATAATTTGAACGGTAGCAGTTATCATTTGTCCAAGCGATAAATTCCAAGATCCTTAAATCCGGTAGCGATTAATCCATCCGGGAGTGATCTGAAAAAAAATATTTGTGAAACAAATATTTCGAAAATAAAAGATGACTTACCTGAGGAGGAATCCATAGCGGTGACGTCATCCTGTCAGCGTTGTTCAACGGCGAAGTCCATCGTCCAGCGGCGACCTGAAACAGAAAAAAGAAATATTAAAACGAGTGGAGATACGACGGGAATACGTCGGAAATTTCCATCGTTGAGACGCAGTCAGCGGCCATCTTGTAACCCGATACGGTGGCGTGACGCAGCTAGGCGAGGCCAGTGGAATATTCCAGGGATCTCGACTCTGGCGTTGGGCTTATTCCAGCCCAAAATCCTTGCTTATTGGTGGTACATCCTCGGATATTTTTACCCAATATTAAGTCGTCCGATCACAACCTAACCTTTTAATCACTTTTATACTTATGATGAAATGATCTTCGAGGTTCTTTATTTTCTCGCTACTTGCACACCATTATACACCATTATTTTTGTTTTATGATAATAGTGCTTTTGTATTAATTATAAAATTGCACGTATATTTAATCATCATTTGATCACACATGATCACATACCGCATTCTCTATAGCACTGAAAGAAAGGGTAAACGATTGCTTAATACGTACGGTCAAGAAGGAACCAATCACAACAATCTTAGAAAGAGAGAGATTGGCCGTCTTGGGTGACACCCGATTGACCACGTCGCCAATTGGCCAATTTAAAATAAGACTCTCTGATTGGTCAATCGTTGCTGGTTACCTTAGGCACAGGTCGATATAATTGGCTGTGGTCAATCGCAACGTGGTCAAACGAGGCACTCCCGGCCGTCTTCACGCTCTATCTCTTTCTATGTTCGCGACTACATTTCATACACTGCCTATTATATATGAATAGCGCAGTCCATGTCTCTATGCCGAGGAAGCCACCAAACTGTACTGAAAAAATTACATGTTATCATTTCCAAATTTATCCACTTGTAGCGCTGGCTACTTTAAGGCAGTGATGCCAGAATGGTTAGGCCCTGCGCACAATAGGAAAAATATTAAATATTAAATTTATAGAAAGAGAAAAAGAAAAGAGAAGAGTTCCTTTCTCTTTCTCTCGTTCTATAAATTTAATATGTAATATTTAATATTTTTCCTATTGTGCGTAGGGCCTTACGCTGGCAACAGCAAATTATTTCGCATAGAGTATAGCTCGGCGTTTTTGTGGAACAGTCGGGGGTCGAGAGGCGTCGAGGAACGCCGAGCTATACTCTATGCGAAATAATTTACTGTTGCCAGCGTAACCATTCTGGCATTACTGCTTTAAGGTACTGACCACAGACTTCTATAATACACTAGACTGCTAACATCTGTATAAAATGACTTGAAAAAGTGATGCAAGGTGCAAATGGTGATGGGGATGGCAGCCATATTTCGTGTGGGCAAATTATACTTGGTATTCAGTTCGTATTGTCGATGTTGTTAGATAAGTCTGTGGTACAATCCTCTTACATAATCAATCATAAAATAACATTTTGGACACCCTATATAATATGCCCACACGAAATATGGCGTCACGTGCACACCTGTGCATCATGTCCGCGTCATGTATTATAGAAGTCTGTGGTACCGACAGAGAAGAAAAAATATGTAATTTGCAATTAACAATTCCATATTTTTTCTTAAAAACAACTATGTGTTTTCTTTACACCAATTGATTCCTCTCATTATTTTGTACATAAAAGTATTAAGGTAAGATAATCGAAAAATGAATATTTTACAAGATATTTTACGGTTTATGTAAAATTAAGAAATTATTTCAAGCCTCATAACTCAAAAAGTACTTAACGAAAAGGTACTTAATTATGTTTTGGAAAACTCTCGAGATAAGCTACAAGAATGTGCAAAATATATAGGGTGTTCCATTTAAAAAAATTGAAGTGACCTTCACGTGACCTTCAAATGACTCTTCAAGGTCAAACCAATGGTACCATCTTATGGCCCCCTCGAAACCATACAACTTTTGTCTGAAACATTTTTGTTTGCTGGGCTTAGTTTTTGAGACATTTTACTGTCCAAGTTAAAATGGAACATCCTGTATATATATATTATATATTGTGACTTGCCGTCCCGACGCGCGTCCATCCGCCCAGAATACCTTGACGGGCCGAGCGGCCGCGCCAGAAAAGAGATAGCGAGAGCCGTATCGAAATCTCCGGAGAGACGAGTCATTGTCATATTTCGCGTCATCATTAATTAATTTTTTTTTTTTTTGTAATATTTTGTACGTCGGGCAACCTGCCGGAGAACATCGCGAAGAAGAAGAAGAAGAGAAATCATTTTGCGACAACCGACACGGCGCTCCCAGCCTTCGAGTCGAGAGCGGAGATAGCGCCCGAGGATCAGGACAGCGCAGAGTCGCGGGTGGAATTCGCCCCGACAGCAAGAGGAGGAAAACCTTTAAAGAAACAGCTGTCTTGGACCGGAAGAACAGGGCCCGGTCGGCGCCACCATCCGAAGACGGAGGGCGAAAGATCGGCCTCAAGAAGACCGCCGATAGCAGGGTCGCCGACATTAAGATTTTCGAATTATCGGGGCCGTTACGGCCCCCGATACGGCGTTGTCGCGTGTCGCGGCGCTATTGGCCGCGAATCCGTGCACCCCTGCGCGCAGGATTGACGCCGCTATCGACCCTGGATCGCGAGATCCAGGGAGCCACTCTGGTGCGGGCGCTCGTTGAAAACAGTCACTTCATATAGTCGGTTCTTCGTTGTCGTTTTGTGTGTCGCAGCCGAAATCAGGGCGATAGAACGAGCCGAGGATCATCCCCTGGCCACGGGAAAAAGTATCGGTGAGGTTGCCCATCGCATAATTGTAAGCCACGTACGCGATTCCGTCCGCGAACCGGCCGCTCTGTCGCCGTCGCCATTTTCGTGTCTCGTTATTGCTCGGGCTTTGTACCGAGTTTTCGATTTTCGGGTATTTCGGGCGACCGGAGACAAGCGACCGAGGCATCAAGGACGATCGTAACGTCGGCCGTAGTCGATAAAGAACCGTTCGTCTCTCTCCGGGATTCGAGGTGTCGTAAAACGCGTAGCGACCGGCTCTCGACTACGTGCGCGGTAAATCGCAGGGAATGCGTTCGCTATCCGTGCTGTCGAAAAGAGTTGTCGAAGCCGCGTAAGACATCCCCGCAATCGATCTTCGGGCGATTTTCGTGTATTAATTAGCGTGTATGTGCTTGTATGATCGTTGCGTGTCGTGAAGTTGCGACTATAGTGCTGTCTTTGTCGCACTCGTTACGTCTAGGATTTGCGTTTCTTTTGAGATATTTGTCGTGCGTGTGAGTGTGTCGCGATGCGTAATAGATTACAACGAATTAAGAAATTGCCGAAATTCGAGAACGGCGCGCGAGAAAAGGGCGTTACGCCGAAAGGAAAGTAAGCGGCGTCCGACGGCTATCGAATCTCGATCGCATCGACCGTGCTTGTCGCCAGCGAGATTGTCCGTCTTCGCAAATTGCTCAATTACTCTCGCTCAATTATTAAGCCTCTTTTCGAACATATTACTGTCGATTAAAAGGGCGAGTGAAAAAAATACAGGGAAAGATCTATAAAATGAGTCGTCGATGAGATTGTCGAAATTTCCGTTACTTTTTCGAAACGCCGTTCGGCCTCGCAAAGTCCGGCCATAAAAACGGGCCAGAAGAAGTACAAATATCAGCACTTTCTTATGGTCTCGATTTCGTATTGTTATTATTATCACCGCTATCGAAGAATTATCTGTTATACATTCCGTTATTTCAAATTTTCGAAGTTACGTTAACATCTGTTATATTTCGCTATTTTAAATTTGCTAATTTATGTTATTATTATTTCTCTTTTGAATTCGTTATTTCTTTTACTTCTCGTTATATATATCGTTATTTCTTTTACTTTATATTCTTTTTTTTTCATATTTCTTTTCTTGAATAAATTTGTTATATTTTCTTTTACATTAAGCTCGCGTAATTTATTTGAGTGTTCGCCTCTCGTGATTGTTAAATTCCGTTGTGTTTGTCGATTTTCGTAATTACCAAAGCCTCGTATAAAATAATTTGATATTCTTCTCAACAGACCCTGCCCCTCTACCGTTAGGTGAGCTAGTCGGCCCGTGGCGAATTAGGCTAACGTTTTTCGCGTTATTCTGGCGTTTTAGCGAATTTATACGCGAAAGACCGTATCTGGCGCCCAACTTCGAGATCTCGAGACGGCCTTCGCTTCGCTGCGGCTCGCGCGAGAACACCCTCCATCCCTGTTCCTCCGAGCGCGAGTATTCTCTATCCGCCGTGTGTTTTTGACGACGTTTTCGCTCCCCCTTTAGCATCCTCCTCTCTACCACCTCGAGGAGGAAAATTGAATATTATAAAAATTGTCACTTTGAGAAACGTCGCAATATATATACAGGGTGTCGCAGACCACCCGTATCAGCCGAATATCTCAAAAACTGAGCGCGGCAGACAAAAATATTTCAGACAAAAGTTGTAAGGTTTCAAGTAACGCATTACATGGCGATATCAGTATGATCTTGAAGAGTGTTGTCAAGGTCACGTGAAGGTCACCGTCAATTTCTTAAATAGAACCCCCTATTTTTTATTGCATATTCTTGTAGCTTATCTTGAGGGCTTTCCAGAACACTATAATTAAGTTAGTTTTTATTAAGTACTCTCCGAGTTATGAGGCTTGAAATCATTTCTTAATTTTACATAAACCGTAAAATATCTTGTAAAATATTCATTTTTCGATTATCTTACCTTAATACTTTTATGTACAAAATAATGAGAGGAATCAATTGTAAAGAAAACACAGTTATTAAAAAAAAATATATGTAATTGGTAATTGCAAATTACATATTTTTTCTTCGAAACAACTATGTGTTTTCTTTACACCAATTGATTCCTCTCATTATTTTGTACATAAAAGTATTAAGATAAAATAATCGAAAAATGAATATTTTACAAGATATTTTACGGTTTATGTAAAATTAAGATTTCCATTTACAGAATTCAAGGTGATCTTTACGTAACCTTGACAACACTCTTCAAGGTCATACTGATATTGCCATGTAATGCGTTACTTGAAACCTTACAACTTTTGTCTGAAATATTTTTGTCTGCCGCGCTCAGTTTTTGAGATATTCGGCTGATACGGGTGGTCTGCGACACCCTGTATATATATATACTAGTTATCTATAGAGGATATGGATCTCATATAGGCATTTAGATATTTATTAGATATGTATCTATTAGATAATTTTTTCTGTGTGAGATGTTTGCTGGGTCGTTCATTGATAGATGCAATGCTTGTCTCCGGGCCGAAGGCCATCATTTTGAACAAAACATTTAATAATTAATTAGCAAAACTTGAAATATAAATTTAGGACATCAAAACAAAGAAATTTCTTCTAGAAGTATACTTGTAAATGCTTTATTTAAGAGATATTGATGAAGCTATTGAAGTTATAGGATGTAGAAATTATTAAAAATGAATAATTTTAAAATAATTTAGGTTTATCCTCTTTTTATTGTTTTAGAGTAATCAAAATTTAATTGTTAAATGTTTTGTTTAAAATAATGGCCTTCAGCCCGGAAACGAGCACCGATGAAAGAATGAATGATTGTGTGTCTATAATGTTTTTCAAGCATTCAACGAACTAATTATTTGATACGAATAGACAAAATTTCATTTACAATATAAGTATAAGTCTGTCAATAATCTTCGATCTTCAAAACAAAAAAAACATTATTTGACATTATTTATTCCCACAGTTTTGTTTTCAGAATGAATATCTCTCGAATAAAGCATTTACAAGCATATTCTCAGAGGAAATTTTTTCTTGTTTTGGCAGCCTAAATTTATATTTCAAATTAGGCCATTTAACCCGGAATCATCCTGTAGAATATTATTCATTGGAGAATATGGACACGCATGATTTTTTGAGAGAAAAACATACATATTGGTCAAAAATGAATTTTTATTGTTTATATTCTTTTTACTTTTTATTTTTTAAATTAGTTTACATCTTTTATGTATAAATTATTATATAATTAGAAGATTTATTTAATTATGTTAAGAATATATGTGTTCCATGTACTTATACGCAGTATTCATAAAACGCGCCTAGCGCCCGATCTAAATGATAGCGAATGGCTGAGTTCGATTCTAGATCGATCATTGGTCGAAATCAATACAGCTCCTTTTCCTGTTTCTTCTCCGCTCGCGCTCTCTGGCTAACTCTCACGTGTAATGGCTGTACTTTTGAGATAAAGAATATACTGAGTTTTTGTTAAATATTACGAGTCATTCTTATTCTGGAAATAAACCTCTAACAGGTTATGGACCCAGACCACGTCCAGGAAATTATTTTTATTGAATAAGATTATTCAGTACACGAAGTTAGACTTCCGAACTGTACGCGCTTTCCTGAGGTTATTCCGGCCACGTGCAATAGTGAAAATAAGACCAAGATGGAAGATGAAACGACCAAGATCACCAAGCTGAAGAGCGCGGAAAACTGATCTACTTGGAAATTTCAAGTAACCGTGTTATTGAGAGCTCAAGAGGCTCTGGGGGTCGTGAGAAGTGACCTTCCCAAACCGGAACTACCTAAAGCCCCTACGTCTGTGTAACAACAGTTATTCTTGAACTGGATGAAGAAGGATAGCATCGCTCAGAAGGTCATCGCAACAAGTGTGATGGACTCACAGCTGATTTACATCATGAATTGCAGCAACGCCAAGGAAATGTGAGACAAACTGCTCTCCATTTACGAGCAAAGATCAGACGCAGGAATCCACATGCTGCAACAGAAATGGTACCAGGTAACGAAGAATTCAAAGGACAACATGGCCTGTCACATAGCCAAGCTGCAGGATCTTGCGCATCAACTGCAAACATTGGGTGAGCCTATCTCAGATTCTATGATTGTTACAAAAATACTTATGACATTACCAGCTAACTATAGTCATTTCGTAACGGCATGGGATTCAACGAGTCGAGAACAGCGAACCTTAAGTAATCTCACAGAAACTGTTAATCGAAGAATCGAGAGTATCAGCGCAGGAGAAAACAGCAAACGAAGCACTCGCAGCAGTGAAGCAGAAGAAGAATAAGAACTTCAGGAAGAAGCAGGGAAAAAACCATCCTTCTTACAGCAATAACTCTGCAGAGACAGGCAAATCGGAAAACTGTTTTAGGTGCAAAAAACCCGGTCACTGGATATGTGATTGCCTTAAAAATAAAGGTAAAGATGGACAGAACCACGACGAAGGCAGTACCAAGGGAGAAGCACTCATTGGAGAAGCAGCGCTTCTGACTCCACCAAGGTACAATAGTGAAACGTGGTACGTAGATTCTAGAGTGACGGACCACATGTCAAACCAAAAAAGGTGGTTCATAAATTTAAAATATTTTGAAGAATCCTTAAAGATCAAGATGGGAGACGGTAAGCAAACCAATGCTGTAGCCAAAGGAGATATTAACATTCTCCCCTACAATGGAAATCGATGGATTGAGAAACATTTATCAGAAGTGCTTTACGTACCTGATTTGCAATACAATCTTTTTTCAGCTGGAACAGCGTTGGATAAGGGCAGTGATGCCAGAATGCCCACGCGAGCAACACGCAACCGTAGTGGAGGGGATGACGCGCGCAGGCGTAAACTGCGTACCGTGAGAGCCGGAGCCTCGACTAGCTTCGAATAGTAGAGGAGGACAGAGATATTGTTTTCTGTCTCCTTCTCACTTTCCACAGTCTGCGACGAGGCAATGCTTCTCGTTCTCGGTGCTTCTGGCCTCTCGCTTTATTTAATACGCGTAACAGCGTTAAATGTTTTTACAGCCTTTTTGTATTATTATATTATATATTATGTATGCGTTTTGTATTAAATATACGTATCTTAAAATCGCTAATTGTATAATACATAATGCATACATAATATATAATATATATAATACATAATAATTATAATTAATGAATGTGCCGACATAATATACAATATATATAATACATAATAATATAATTAATGAACGTGCCGATTGCGTCGTGCATGTTGCGATATATCGAAGTCGTTCTGCAAACTAGAGGCGTGCAAATCTGCTCTCACTCCCGCTTGTTCCCAACAGCGAGACTGGATTCTCGAGACTCAGATTATCAGGAGCGCTGTTATCGAGACTCGGGACTCGCTCGTTCACGAGCTTCTATTCTCGATAACAGCGCTCCCGATAATCTGAGTCTCGAGAATCCAGTCTCGCTGTCGGGAACGAGCGGGAGTGAGAGCAGATTTGCACGCCTCTACTGCAAACGTAACAATATATTTGCAATAATAACGACAACAAACGTATACCTATCACTTATACGTTTGTGTCGTGATAATAATATAATAATAAATATAAATTAATGTAAATGAATGATGATTTTCCTCACCACTCATGGGGTATCACCAATGGCGCGTAAGGTTTTTTTTAGAGTGTGGACCTTCGCCTGGAGCCCTATTGTGTACCACACTTTAACTAATATTATATTGTACTATAATATATATCTACATATAATTATCTATATTACATCCCATATAGCACACAAAGATTGCATACACATTGCAGCAATCTTTCACCGCAATATTGCAACGTTGCAAATTCACTGCAAAATGTTGCTGAACCATTGTTGTGGGATTGCAACGTTAAAATGTCCGCTTTTAGGAATATTGCAATGTAAGATTGTAGTAATGTTACGGTGCAACGTATTTGTAATATTAAAACGTGTTTTGCTACAAATACAGACACCGTTTTAAATTTAATAAACTTCGAAAATATAAAAAAATGTTTAAGAAAGATAGGAAAAAATGCCTTTAAAAAAACATATTAGTTTTAATAATTAGAGATTTGGCTCAAGTAATCAAAAAATTAAAAAGAAAATAGCATAAGAGCCAACGCGCGGTAGTTGGAGCGCAGAGAAGCAACAACACTTCTTTCTTTTTTCAATATTAGTTTATTAAAAAACACATAACAAAAAGCGAACGTTTCGGATCATCTTTTGATGCTTTTTCAGCGCGATGTTAACAATATATATTACAGATAGTGACGCGTTACATTAAACGAATTTGTTCTCGACGCGTAGGTGACGCTAAATTGCATCCCGCGGAAGTCTAGTAAGCGCTCTGCTTCCAACAGTCAATTAAATATACTATAGTTATGCTATGCGACGTCACAGCAGATCAGATTCCGCGCTTTTTACAATTAATAATATAGTATGCCGCTGTGCGCCTCATGTCGATTCGAGATTCGATGACGAACTGTACATATATTAGTGTTTTTTATTAGATTTTTCTTAAATATTTATCTCAATAATATACATACAATTATTTTACATACATTCGACACCAGAATATTTTAATACGTGCAAATGAACTATTTTCTATTTACCCATTCAATTCGTACGATCCTTCGGGAATCGTAATTTCTTTGTCGTCGTTGCCAAAATAAAATTTATTATTCGAAAAATTTACGTTCGGAATCGTATGATAAGTTTCGAAATCCGTTAATCCGAGTTCGTAATCGGCATCAGTCAAATCTATAGCGGGAAAATAGCTTACAGCGAGAACGCTGCTTCTGCCAGTCAACGTAAGTGTCAGTGACATGTCGAACGAATACTGTCATGACGATGGATTGTCAAGCTTTAAATTGATCGCCGACTGTTTGAAGAAATTTTAAACACAACTGTCCACAGATGCTCTAATTGTAACTTTGATAAGATGTGTAATTGTATTCAATTTTCACTCGTCCGAAATATCGCACAAGTTCCTTGGGTGGTCGAAGATTTCCAAAACTGTCGAAATATACGATACGATCTCCCCTCTTTGCGTACGCTACCCAATGAGTACCGGGACCATCAACGTCATCCAAATTGACGATACCGCTCTCGTTTCGTCGTACACCGCTTATCGGTAAATTATTGCGCATGAAAACACCTCTAAAGAAAGGTATGCGCATACGTTTCGCCAATTGTTCCAATTGTACGTTAGTTGTACCCGTAGACATTTTTAATGTTTTTTTGACGTTTTTTTTTCTCTTAGACTTTGTTGAGAATCCCTGTCCACGCTTGTACGGAGCGAGATAAAGTCCGCGACCTTCCATAGCGCGATTGTGACGCTGCATCTCTTCCAGCTGACGTTGCGCCGCCTTGTTATCGTTTACAGCCTTTGCGATTCCCGCCGCACCGCCGGCCAAAGAACCGACAACTCCCAACAACGGTAAAAATGGTAAAATACCACCGCGTTTCGCTACTGGAAGTATTCGTTTTTTCCTCCTCCTTGTCGTCGACGGCTTTTTCATCCCCATGCCGAGTTTATCTTTGCCTTCATTGCCGCCCAAACAGTCGTAGCGGCTGCTCTTTTGCCAAGAGTCGAATCCCTCGCGGTAATGCGTTCTCGCGCTCTTGCAGCTAGTATGCGATCCGCGACGTGTCGTTGGCCGAGGTCGTTGCTTCGCGAGTAAGCAATGTCGTGCTCGCGACAGGCGGCGTCCAATGGATTGATGCCTTGATCGCCTCTAGCCAATCGTTTTTCTAATCGAGTTCCCGGGCCGCAAAACTGATAACCGGGAATATGTAATTCGATGGGAAGCGCGTTTATCGCACGATTTAAGAGACCGCTACCTCTTACAATTCTCGCTGACATTCGTCGCAATCTTTTATTAACGGTGGTGGGCCGTCGATATATGTTCGCTGCCACGGCTGATTGTAATGTCGCATGCACGAACGATATTGTTGAACCTCCAAATCAGCCTTTATATATTCTGGAAGCTTGTCCCACAATCGTTCCACGTAATTACCAAAATTTTGCAGTAAAACAATTTTTGGGATATATTGCAGTTGTTCGGCGGTAAGCCAGAGAATGTCTCTTTTATCCGACAGAAGGAGAAACATTTTTGATACTGAGCGGTTTCAAGTCGAGACACCTCTATAAATAGGTCTCCCCCTCGTGATCATTCGCAAAATTGATTCGAAAGAGAAAACATGCGGTTCGTGCGACAAGCGCGGATAATCAAAGTATCAAATTTCGACAATAGACTAAAGTAGATATATAAGACGGGTTCTAACTCAGGTTCTCTCAGGGGAGGTGATGCGCGAGGGGATCTCAGCGGCGCGGGGGAATGACGTCACGCGGGACGGAGGGGATTTCGTAGGCGCGGGGGCTGCGGGGCGGGGCGGGGGACGCTTGTGTTGGATGTTTTTTATCACAAGTGTAAACAATATTACATAAGCCGATTGATAAACGGTGGTATTTGAAGAGGATTGGGTCTTGGGGCCGAGACTAACGCGTCGGGACATATTTTTCGCAAACAAAATAGCTCTCGCGGTACCCTCCCCCTCCCTCAATATCATAGGTGCGAGAAGGACGACGCAAAGGTAAGTGAGTGACAGCGCAAGACAACGCGTGCGAGAGAGAGAACGATAATATCGTGTGCGAAAGAGAAAGAACGATAGCGAGACTTATAATTAGCGCGAGAGAGAGCGCAAAGGATGGGAGAAGAATAATGCAAGGAGAGGTACGCGTTTAAATAATTACAATTTTCTTTTTGAAATATAAGTTTATTAAAATGTGCATGTACATTTGTTGTGTGTTTAATATTTTTAAAATTTTTAAAATATAAAAGTATCCAATATAATATGGAGGTCGCAGGGGTAGAGGAGACCGCTCCTGAAACAGAAAAAAGACTTATTTTATCTTAATAATTAATAATAAAAGAAAATTGTAAAAAGAAATATGTACCTTAGCCCCCTGGAGCTACTAAGTGCTGCCAGCCCCCTGGAGCTACTAAGTGCTGCCAGCCCCCTGGAGCTATTAAGTGCGGCCAGCCCAGTTCCTCTAACCATGCTCTTTCCTCCTCCTCCCGTATTCTTCTTCTTTCTTCGTATTGCGCATTTACTATATCATCTATTTCATCATTTAGATCTTCCATTCCGCCGCCGTGGGTTAAAGATGTCGTAATATCTCCATCCGTTTACCTCGTTATCTTGACGACTCTCCGGGGTGTCACCCCATTCCTCCACGAGATCATGTCGCGCGTTCCACCGCTCCGCCCGCACGCTGCGTCGATGCTCGATATTCATAAAAGGGATTTCGACATCATCGGGGAACTATAAAATAATATATTAAAAATACACATACACATACCCACAATTTTTTTCACTAAAACACTACCTACCTTCCAGACGAATGCCACTTTTAATATTACAAAAATAAGAGGTCTATGAAACTGCTCTTCCAAAACGAATAATTAATAATACAATCCATTTTATGCAGCATAAGGAATAATCGCACACACGGAAAAAGAAATACCACGGTTAAACTCGCTCTTGGACAATACACGACTCAGATCGAAATCGAATGTTACTCTCCTCTCGGACAATACACGACTCAGATCGAAATCGAATGTTACTCTCCGCGGTAGGAATTACAAAGGTCTCAAAACTGGAAGGGATACACTAGTGCGGCGCTTGCACAAAGATACAGTGGTTGTAAAAAGTATTCGTACACTAGGAATTTTCACAAAAAATGGTTTATTTCTGTGTAACAATAAATAATTATTTGTTTATATTATAAATTCTTCTTTTCTTAATAACATTTTAAAAAAAAGAAAAAAAAACTCATAAATTATAACATTTTATATTTCAAAACAATTAAATAACAAAATCTTGGGAAAATTCTTAGTGTACGAATATTTTTTACGCCCACTGTATATATTGACCATTAGTGATCCCTTCATGGTCTTTCTATACGTTCGGTATAAAAAATATGAACAATGGTATTTGAAGAGGATGGGATCTTGGGACTAAGAATCATCTCCTTTTTTTTTCCTAGGACGAATTGCAACGTATCAGCGCCGATATTCGGCTGTTTCCCCCCCTCCCCCCGTTCATATACGCGCGAATTCTTTCTGAGATGTAAATAAATGATTATTATGATACACCATACTTATTTATTAAACACAAAGATAAGAAAGGATCAGACAAAGTTTTCCAAAAAGGGATTACAAAAAATATTATGTATCGAACATGAAGATAAGAAAGGCTTATACGAAATACATAAGGAGGATTGAAGCGCATCAAGTCATTGTGATTTGAACGCATCGACACGTCGGTTGTAGGAGAGTATAGCGGTGTTCTGTTAGAAAGATTTTTGCACGATTAACGTATAAAAATGGACGTAGATGAAGATCAAGCATTATCTGCTGACAGTGATTGCATTAGTGACTGCAGTGAAAACTCCAC
The DNA here is from genome assembly GCF_025532165.1 of Camponotus vicinus. NCBI lineage: Eukaryota > Metazoa > Arthropoda > Insecta > Hymenoptera > Formicidae > Camponotus > Camponotus vicinus. The sequence goes on along the minus strand of NW_028141967.1, from coordinate 12,571,507 downwards.
GGAATTCAGAGAGAAAATAGTGTCTGTTGCAGAAATTAATGCTCTAAACGCACGTAGTACAAAATTTTGTATCATTTACAGTTATTATTCCACGGGTGGTGCTTTAGCTGTATGTGCTACGTGCATGATTGCATTACAAGACGTGGATAGCCAAATGATGTATGCTGTTCGAAAGCATAAAATTGAAACACTGGATGCAATAGATGGACGATTTTGCTCAAATTGTAAGGATCCGTTGTATCTAACATTTCCGTGTAATATGTGCCCAATTTGCACGCTGTGAAAAAAAAACATTGAATAAGACTGTATAAAGTGCGAGCAACGTGAGAAAAAAATTAATTTCAGCATGTTCTGTTATAATTATGATTATAATTATAATTATACTGTGCACGCTGAGTATTTTGATTCTGAATATTTTGATGATTATAAACTTGATGTCGTCGATGCTCTGGAGGATAAAAAAAATCACGTGTAAGTGCTCTGTAGAAAACTGTGACGCAGTGTGAAAAAGACAGGAAAAAAATGGAAAACATCGAGCAGACTGAACGCGATCTGGTAGAGTAATCTCGCCAAATTGCCACCTTGGGCGAGTATTTTGCATGGCTGCAGCGTTGCGAGGAATTTATCAAACAGCTCGAAGAACGCAGTCGTGTCAAGCGTCCGCGACTCTCGATCGGAAGTAGACAATCTCTGGTAGCTAAAATCGCGCGACTCGAAGGTGCAAAAACTCGATTGCAGAGACAGTTTATACCCAGTGGTCGTGATTACAGCGTCGACAATAACGCGGAAAGACACGTTTGGCGAGAGATCGATACCGCGTTCGATAACCGTATTCTGACCGGTGCTGTGATTAACGCAAACTATATCGAACCTCGTCAATTTCTCGAGGATGCCAAAGACATCGTGCTCGAGCAAGTGCAAGACGTTATAAGAAGACACAATTGTGTAAAAGTGAATACTGTGTTTAATGGTGAATTTGTGTCGGGTGATAAGCGTGCAAATAAAAATATCAATACGAGAAACTGTGAACTCTTTCGCACATCCGATTTACACGAGTGATTCGAGCGCAGCGTTATCGAGCCCACTCTAGCATCGCTGGAAGAATTTCAGGAACGCGATAGCGGGTGGGCATTGTCGCGAATACAGAATTTGACTGTAAATATAAATAAGTGTAATCCGTGCGGGATGTCACATTAAATTGCCGCGGGAGATTATGATGAAAAGAGCGGTAATAAACATAAAATCAAAAGACAATGCGTGTTTCGCGTGGGCAGTGGTCGCCGCCTTATACCCCGCCGAAAGGAACGCGGAACGGGAATACTCGTATCCGCATTATGCGACAGTGCTGAATCTCCGAGACATTGAGTTTCCAGTGACTGTAAATCAAATTAAGAAATTTGAACTTGTCAACGATATTTCGATCAACGTCTACAGCATCGAAAGCAAGAACATTGTTCCACTACGACTGACAGAGCAGAAACGGGATAAGCACGTTAACTTGTTGTACGTGGAAGACGGCAACAACGTTGGACATTTCGTTTGGATAAAGAATCTATCCCAGCTCGTGAGCTTGCAACTGAACAAACACAAGAATCAAAAATATATTTGTGACCGGTAAGTTTAATTTATATAATTATAATTTATATAATTATAATATGGATTATTTAAATTTAAAAAAAAAAAATTTCTTTTACAGATGTTTACATTACTTTAATTCAGATGACAAGTTGCAGTCACATATTGTCGATTGTGAAAAGATGAACGACTGCGCTATTCGATTACCGAGCGATAAGGACAAGTGACTCGAGTTCAACAACTTTAATCGGAAGGAGCGGCTTCCATTCATCGTATACGCCGACTTGGAATGCGTTTTAACCAAAATGGAGGAAGAAGAGAACGCGTATCAGCACCATCGGATATTTAGTATAGCGTATTATGTACATTGTTCGTACGACGAATCGTTATCCGCGTACCATTCTCGCCGTAGCGCCGATTGCGTTTCATGGTTCGTCGAAGGCCTTAAAAATTTAACGATTCATGTAAAAAATATTTTAACCACTAATATCCCTATGGTAAATTTAACGTCCGAAGAATTGGAAAAATTTTATCACGCTACTCAATGTCATATATGCGAAAAACCGTTCGCACAAGACGATACACGTGTACGCGATCATTGTCATTTGACCGGGCGGTACAGAGGTCCCGCGCATTCAAATTGTAATTTAAATTATAAAGAATCTTTTTGTATTCCCATAGTTATTCACAATTTATCCGGTTACGATGCACATTTTATTATCGAGGATATAGCTACGACGTTCGAAGGGAAAGTCGAGTTACTTCCAATAACGAAAGAAAAATATATATCGTTTACCAAAAATGTTGACCTTAAGGAAGACAATTGGAAAAATCAAGTAAAATTACGTTTTATCGATTCATTCAAATTTCTTGCATCGAGTCTCAACAAATTAGCATCATTTTTAGATAAAGATAAGCTCAAAATTTTAAAATCAGAATTTCAAAATTTATCAGCCGAAAATTTCAATTTATTAACACGGAAAGGTGTCTTTCCGTATGAATACATCGACTCTGTAGATAGGTTGCAAGATACGTGTTTACCACCGCGCGAATCGTTTTACAGTTCCTTGACCGGCGAAACTATATCCGAGAGCGATTACGCGCACGCCGAGAATATCTGGACGCGATTCTCCATTCGAACGCTAGGCGAATATAGCGATATATATCTTAAAATCGATGTCTTGTTATTAGCTGATATTTTCGAAAACTTTCGCGATAAATGTATCGAAAGTTACGGACTCGACCCCGCGTATTATTATACTCTCCCCGGATACACGTGGGATGCCATGTTGAAGCATACAAAGATTACGTTTGAATTGCTTACCGACATCGACATGGTTATGTTTATCGAACGCGGTATACGCGGTGGTCTGAGCCAATGTTCCAACAGATACGCTCGCGCTAATAACAAGTACATGCAATCGTACGATCCATCGAAACCATCGTCATACTTGATGTATTTCGATGTAAATAACTTGTACGGATGGGCAATGTGTCAGCCGTTGCCCTATGCCGATTTTCGATGGGTCGACGACGTGTCGAATTTGGACGTACCATCGATCGCGCTAGATTCCCCTACAGGTTATATCCTCGAAGTCGATCTCGAGTACCCGCAACATCTTCACGATACGCACACTGACCTACCGTTTTGCCCGACACGCGACAAACCACCTGGTAAGCGAGAGTTCAAGCTGCTCGCAACGTTATACGATAAGAAGCATTACGTGATACACTACCGTAACCTGCAGCAGTGTACGCGTCATGGTCTTCGTGTAACAAAAATACACCGAATATTACAGTTTTCGCAATCTCCCTGGCTTCGAAATTACATAGAACTAAATACACATTTTAGAACATTAGCTAAAAATGATTTCGAAAAAAATTTATGCAAATTAATGAATAATGCGGTATTTGGCAAAACGATGGAAAATGTGCGTAATCATGTTGATGTAAAATTATTAACAAAGTGGGACGGACGATACGGTGCAGAGGCAATGATCGCAAAACCAAATTTCCACAGCAGAAGCGTCTTTTCGGAAAACTTAATCGCTGTGGAATTGCGCAAACTCGAGATAAAATTCAACAAACCAATTTACGTGGGTCTGTGTATACTCGACATATCCAAGACATGTTTATACGAGTTTCATCACGAGTACATGTCTCCCCTGTATCGCGATAAATGTAAGATCATGTATACCGACACGGATAGTCTCATCTATCACATCGAGTGCGTCGATGTGTATGATAACATGAAGCGCGATATCGCTAGATTCGATACGAGCGATTATGCCGCGGACAATGCGTACGGTATGCCTTGTAAATAAAAAGGTTGTAACGATGCACCCCCGAATGCATCGTTTCCCGGCGAACACCGGCCGGAAGCTGCCGCCCGACGAACATCGGTCGGGCAATGGCAGAGGCGCAGTGCGCCCATTTTTTAACGTTTAGAGAACAACCGGGCAGGGACTCTCAACTATTGAGAGACTACCGTCGGGAGCCGTTACCGGCGGCTGAGAACCCGCGTTCGGCACCCCGAACTCCCCCGGGCGGACCCGAACCGCTCCGATTTTTACCGCCGCTCGGTGGGGGTAATTACCGAATACGCCGGCGCGGGTAATTAGCCGAGTATAAAACGGGCTCTCGACGGCACAACCAGACAGATCCTTGCGATCCTCTCAAGCGCCAAGCTAGTCAGAAGGCAAGCAAAGCAGCTCAGAGAAATCCTTGCGAGAATAACAAGGCCAGAAGGTAGTGAGAACGCTGCCTCCGCCGATCGATATCGGCGCCTGTGAAATCGCCTCCGAACCAAGATCCTTATCAGGCATCGCGCCTTCACGAGGTGGAACGAGAGCCGCCTCCGACGCTCGCTAGCGTCGCGACGCCTTCCAAAAACCCGCAATCCATCTGGGAATTATTAAGAGACGATCCGAATATCAAATAAGATTAAAGCCGACCGAATTAAAGCCGAACAGCTGAGCGCTGCATAAAATACGAACCGTGCATAAAAACCGCGACAAAAACACGCCCGACGAGTCGCAAGAAAGCGATAACGCGCCGATACCGGGAAACGGGCGAGTGCATCGCGCCCGGAAATAATTGATACATTTATACACACACACACTCGACACATCTGTACATATACATTTATACACGCGCATACACATTCACACACACACAACGCATCTGTACATATACATTTATACACGCACATATACACGCGCATACACAACACATTTGTACATTCACACAGGAAACAATAAAGACTTATTGCACATACATTTCCGCGTTACCGAATTATTAATTCCGCCACCTGGATCCGACGGCTATCCATATAATTGCGTTTCCGCGGTACACGAAAAACCGCCCGTTACATTGGCGCCCGAACATGGACCGTTTAAATAGAAAACCGTGCAGGTGTGTGTGTGCGTAGGGAGGCGCGTGAGAATGAAGGGGTGGATTTACGCCCTGCCGAAGGCCCAGCTGGCGGCCATGCTACGGTCATACGACCTCGATGACTCCGGACTGCTGGACGAGCTCCGTCGCCGAATGAGTACGTTTGTCGATGATAATCCGGACGAGTTCGAACCACCGATGGGGCAGGCAAGCGCGGGGCCGGCTCCGTGCATTACGGTGACCACTCCCAACCAACATGAGCATGCCGTGGAAGCTCCGGCCACGGACGCGAAGATAATCAATCAGATCCGGAAGTGGGGTTGCCATTTCGATGGTCGAGACCCTGCCGCGTTCCTAGAGCGACTCCGCGAACTCAGGGACGGATATGGGATCTCGGCAAAGCTGCCAGATCTCCGCCGCAAGCAATATGCAACACGGCGTGGAGGGGGTAATGAGGATGTGAGCGTAAGCGTACGTGTGAGCTCGGCGCTTCGGCTAGCTTCGGATAGTAGAAGAGGACAGAATACAGTCTTCTGTCTTCTTCCTACCAACGAAAGCGACGGCCGACGCGCGACGCTACACGCTGCTCGCTCCTCGATATCTCGATATGCGCTCAATGTTTCTCTTACAGCTTTTTTATCGTATAATATGTTTATAATATGTATGTGTCTATTATATATATATATATATATATATATATATATATATATAATAAATATATTATACAAATATATATACAAATATAAATATATACTAATTATATGACAAAAATATATTATAAAACTATTTAATATAATAATTGAACTTGTTTTCTCCATACATATACATTTAAAATAATAAAATAAAAAAATTTAAGGAGTGTGGCGATTTTCCACACCACCCACGGGGTATCACCAATGGCGCGTTAGGTTTTTTTATATGGACCTTCGCCTAGAGCCCTATTATACCACATTGCATTATTTTGTCATTTACAAGTATGATGTCTGTTATACAGACAAGATAATTTTTATACTCTTGCTTTCCACAAATATGATGTCTGTTACACAGACAAGATGTTTTTAATACTTTTGCTTTCCACAAATATGATGTCTGTTACACAGACAAGATGTTTTTAATACTTATGCTTTCCACAAATATGATGTCTGTTACACAGACAAGATGTTTTTAATACTTATGCTTTCCACAAATATGATGTCTGTTACACAGACAAGATGTTTTTAATACTTATGCTTTCCACAAATATGATGTCTGTTACACAGACAAGATGTTTTTAATACTTATGCTTTCCACAAATATGATGTCTGTTACACAGACAAGATGTTTTTAATACTTTTGCTTTCCACAAATATGATGTCTGTTACACAGACAAGATGTTTTTCACGTACTTACTTTTAGAAGCGTAATGTTTTTAATAAATTTATTATTTATGAGATGAGGGGCCAGCTATGTCAATAGTATCTGCAGCATGTAACCTTAAAATACTTTTATTTTTTTTAGCAACGGTAACATATAATTTATCCGCTGACATAAGAGACAAATGCTTTTCATCAATTTTCATTTTGATAGCTGTATCGCCTCTTGTTTTTAATGCAGATTTAAATACACAAATAGCATTAACAGTAGTTGACGAAAAACTGTTACGTTTTTTTGTTTTTAAATTATTTAAAAGAGAAAACATTCTTTCCGGATCGGCATTTGAATTTGGAAGAGATCTAATAGTACTTATAACATTTGTTAAATTGGGATATTTAGCAAGATTATTGTGTCGATTTTGTAAAATTTTTTTCCACATGCTGTCGAAATTTAATTTAGAAAAGTTTTGTTTTTCTTCCATTGTAAAATCTGATGGTAAGGCCATCCATTCCTTCTTTAAATCATCTTCATCAAAACCGCCGATAGTTTTAGCTATAAAAGAAACATCATTGAATGATGTTTCTCTATTGTTATCAAATAAACTTATATATGGTCTAAAAACTTGTAACTTTGATAAAAATATATTATTTAGAGGTAATCTTTTACGAATTTCTTCTGCAGCAGTCACATAAAATATTAAACAATTCTCTCGAACAATTGTAACTATGTTTATGTGACCTTTCAGAGTTAATTCGTTCAGATATTCCTCACATTCTGATCCCAAAATAATTTCATTAGTAGGTTTTTGATTTTCTTTTAAGGAGAATATAATATTTGGAGAAAGTGGTTCTAAATATTCTTCTTTTATAAAATTTCGACAGATTTGGAAAAGAAAGTTTAAAGATTTTGGATGCAATAAATGAATCCTTGTTTCTAATGCTTGAAAAAATGCATTAAATGCATTAAAGAAATTCAAAACGTATTTTAAAAATAGAAAATAAGCTTTTATCTCTACGTTGTTCATCATAGACAATAGATATTCTCCAGAATTTGTTTTTTCGCTCACAATCATTTCAGTAAGAAAGTATTTAATTGTATCCCAAGATTCAAGAAGTCTTTCGATACATAAATAATGCGAAAGCCAGCGCGTATCACATAATTTCAATATTTTGCGATTTGTTTCTTGGAAACACTCACAAAATTCACGAAAAATAGCCGTACGTTTTGGACTGCTATTGAGATAAGTAGCAATTTTGTTTAGAAATTCCTCGCAATATGCAGGCATTTTAGAACATGCAGCATGCGCTGCTAATGCGGAGGAATGACATGGGCATGAAAATGTTAATAAATGTGGACATATTTCTTCTAATTTTTTTTTAAACGATAAATGTTTTCCTGTCATAACAGATGCATTGTCACATGATAAAGCTACGATATTTAAAAATGGTATCTGTAATTTCCACATTTCACATTTAAATGCCTGAAACAACTTTTCTGCGCTTGAATCTTTGGCATCAATATCAATTAATTTAACTAATTGTGAGCGAATATCTAATGTCTCTGGATCAACGTATCGAACAAGAAAAGTCATCCATTTATCATTAGTTATATCAGATGTTTCGTCAATAAAAATTGAAAATTTTGTATTCTGAATTTTATTGACGACACGATCTGTTTCAACTGGGCACAAAACATTTGTAATAATGTTTTTACATTTTGTTCGGCCCATGCTCATGCTTTTTAACACATTAGGATCTTTTCCAATATGTTGAAAAAGGATTTCTTTTGCAGTTTGATGCGAAATATTTTTATCAGCAATTAATGCAGCATATCGAATTTCTGCTATTTTTTTTCGCTCTTCAAACGACAAAAGTGAATCATCTGTTATGTTTATATTTTCGTTTGTATTCTTTGTTTCTGTTTTAATTTTACATATTTCTATATGTGCTTTGGATTCTGCGTGACGATAAATTTTCGATAAATCACCTCTCATGGATTTATCGCAAAATGAACAAAAAAATGAATTTATATCATGTGATACTTTGCGTAACCATGGCTTAAATAATTCAATCTCTAGCCATTGGTCTTGAAATTTATATTTTTCGGATATTTTTTTATCTGAATTTTTATTATTATTTTTATTATCAGTACTTAAAGATGAATTATTTTCTTTAATATTATTTTTATGACACGCAGAATCCGCATGTCTTAAAACATGTGTGTTGCACGAAATATTTTTATTGCATATAATACAATGATACAAGCTCTCATCAAAAGCTACTTTGCGTATCCAACATTTAATTCGATCATCATTGAGCCAAGCATCTGAAAAGCTTCGCTTAGATTTTTTTCTCAATTCATCACACATTTTTGTGAAAAAGAAAATAGGCAGAAACAAAGAATTAAAGAAGAGTGAATAAAATAAGCTAAAGATGAAAAATGATAGATATTTAGAATATCTAGAATAGATAGAAATATAGAAATTTGAAATAATCAGAACTCACACACAAATCGGGATTGTGATAGTTTTTTGAACGCCAAGATTTCAGAGCACGTATAAAAAAATACGTTTACTTGACAGTACAAGGCGACAAGATTATCTGATGAAAAAAAATGCCGCGAAACAAATGAATGGTATAAAACAAATGAAACGGCATGAAACAAATGCCGAGTGTGCCTCAGTGTCTGTTCACCACGGCTCAGCACGGCGACAGATTGAACATAATGTCTCGTAAGTAAATCATTATTTATACAAAATTATTAAGAAATTTTAATGTTTCTGTTCTAATTTCCTTTCTTAATTTTATAGAAGAAATTAATGAAGAGATGAATGCGCTGGTGCTGCAGGATGCACCTAATATGCAGCAGCTGCTGCAACAATTGTTGCAGCAGCAACAATTATTTCAGCAGCAGCTGCAAATATTTATGCAGCATCAGCAACATCAGCCGCAGCAGCCGCAGCAGCCGCAGCAGCCGCAGCAGCCGCATCCGCAGCCGCAGCCGCCGCCGCCGCCGCCGCCGCCGCCGCCGCCGCCGCCGCCGCCGCCGCCGCAGGAACAGCAGGAAGAGCAACAGCAGGAGCAAAATGGTACATTATTTTTTATATTAAATTATATTTTATAAAATTATATATATATATATATATGTATAATAATTTATTTGTTTTATTTTTCAGAAAATAAGCAAAAAAAAGAGGAGGCGGGCGGGCCCGTGCCCGCTGGTACGCGCAGCGCAGCAGGGGCAGCAGGGGCGGCTGGGGCGTCGCGGGCGGTCGAGGAGGCGACCGAGGCCGAGGAGGCGGCCGGGGCCGAAGAGGCGGCCGGGCCCGAGGAGGCGACCGAGGCCGAGGAGGCAGCTGGGGCCGAGGAGGCGCAAATGTAATAAAAAATTATTATTATTATTATTAATATTATATATATATATATATATATACAGATAATAAAAAAATAATAAATAATTCATAGAATATATTTATTTATCCAATATTTTCTTCCTTTTATCCTTTATTCCTAGATATTTTTTCCTCTTATACATATCAATACAATGTGGTATAATAGGGCTCTAGGCGAAGGTCCACATAAAAAAACCTAACGCGCCATTGGTGATACCCCGTGGGTGGTGTGGAAAATCGCCACACTCCTTAAATTTTTTTATTTTATTATTTTAAATGTATATGTATGGAGAAAACAAGTTCAATTATTATATTAAATAGTTTTATAATATATTTTTGTCATATAATTAGTATATATTTATATTTGTATATATATTTGTATAATATATTTATTATATATATATATATATATATATATATATATATATAATAGACACATACATATTATAAACATATTATACGATAAAAAAGCTGTAAGAGAAACATTGAGCGCATATCGAGATATCGAGGAGCAAGCAGCGTGTAGCGTCGCGCGTCGGCCGTCGCTTTCGTTGGTAGGAAGAAGACAGAAGACTGTATTCTGTCCTCTTCTACTATCCGAAGCTAGCCGAAGCGCCGAGCTCACACGTACGCTTACGCTCACATCCTCATTACCCCCTCCACGCCGTGTTGCATGTTGCTTGCGGCGGAGATCTGGCAGCTTTGGATCTCGGGGCTCCAGATGCTAAAGGGGTTGCCCGAGGTGTTAAAGGGCGATACGCTGTTGTGGTACCGGAACCACCGCGAGGATTGGCGGACGTGGAACGACTTTGAGCGCGCATTTCATCTGCAATTTTTTCCACGGCGATACGTGGCCTCGTTGCGCCGAGAAATCATGGGTCGCCATCAGATGAGCGGCGAGGAATTTACACGCTACTCCACGGTGATGATGACACTGATGCGTCGGGCCGGAGGGTTTTCGCGCGAAGAGCAGCTCGAATTAATATACGAGAATATGCATCCCGATTACAAGACGTATGTTCGCGTGGACGATATCCGGAGTATCGCCGAGTTGCAGGCCCGGGCAAAAGAATTCGAAGACATAGAGCGGGAGAAACGAGAGATGAAGAAGCGCGAGAAACCGATCCCGACCGTCGCCGCCGCGTATAACAAGCGCGAATGCTGCTGGCGCAGCGGGGGCACACGCGGGCCCAGTGCCGGCGCCCGGCTTTAAAGTTCTACTCCCAGTGCGGCAAGGACGGCGTGTTGACCTCCGAATGTCATCCGCGTCCGGGAAACGCATCAGGGGCGGGGGATCTTACGGTCGCGACCCCCGCCCAAAATTCCGCGTAAGGTTTCTTCCCCGACCGCATATATACGTGACCATCAAGGGACGGCGGTTCGACGCCCTGATCGACTCCGGGTCGGAAGTCTCTTTCATAAACCGCCACACCGTGGACGTACTCCGACGGGAAGGAGTAACCGAACAAACAGGGGAAGGGGGACAAATCCTGCTGGTGGACGGGACGCCGGCGGACGCCCCCGGGACCGTGGCCATTCCCCTTTGCGTACGAGGCAAGAAGGTCACGCACACCTTCACGATTCTGCCCAAGATGGAGAGTGATCTCCTCCTCGGGATCGACGCTCAGGCCAAATTAAGGCTGAGGGTTCCGACACCGCCCCTGTCCATTATCGGGGAGGGAGGTCAATGCTGGGCCGCCAAGGGGCTGGCCAGCCAGACACCGGAGGAGCACCGAGCGCTCCAGAAATTTTTAGAGGGGAAACTCCGGAAGTTCGGAGAGATCGGCGGACCCACCGGGAGAATCCAGCATAGAATCCGCTTGAAAGACGCGACACCCATCAAGCAGCGGTACCGGCCGCGGAATCCGGCCATGCAGGCCATAATCGACCGCGAAGTGGAAGAAATGCTGGAGCAAGGCGTTATTGAACCCTCCGATAGTCCGTGGAGTTCACCGATAGTGGTGGTCCGGAAGAAAGACGGCAAATCCCGTTTTTGTATCGACTTCCGCCGCGTAAACGAGGTGACCCACCGCGACGCGTACCCGCTACCCCAGGTGACCGCCACCTTAGATAAGTTAAGGGGAGCGCGCTATCTGTCGACTCTCGATCTTAAGAACGGGTATTGGCAGGTACCACTCACGCCGGAGAGCCGACCAATTACCGCCTTTACGGTGCCTGGAAAAGGGCTTTTCCACTTCCGGGTCATGCCGTTCGGGCTGCACTCGGCGCCCGCCACTTTTCAACGGCTATTAGATACCGTCCTCGGATCTGACCTCGAACCGCACGTCTTCGTGTACTTGGACGACATAATCGTCGTTAACCGCACGTTCTCGGAACATCTCGAGCTGCTCGCCGAAACCTTTCGCCGACTCCGGGAAGCGCGTCTTCGACTGAACCCGGAGAAGTGTAAATTCTGCGTCGAACAATTAAAATATCTGGGGCACGTAGTGGGACGAGACGGGATCAGGACGGACCCGGAGAAAGTCAGTGCCGTGGCCGGTTGGCCAGAGCCAACAACGATAAAACAAATCCGCCAATTTCTCGGGATGGCGTCATGGTACCGACGGTTTATCGAGAACTTCTCAACCATAGCCGCTCCGCTGACATAACTAACGCGTAAAAACGCCCGATGGAAATGGGGGGACGAGGAGGCAAACGCGTTCCGCGCTCTCAAGGAGCGATTAATTTCCGCGCCCGTTCTCGCTTGCCCGGATTTCACGCGACGTTTTTGTTTACAAACGGATGCCAGCAGTACCGGACTCGGGGCCGTATTGACGCAGCGCTACGAAGAAGGCGACCGAGTTATTGCCTACGCGAGTCGCACACTCAACGCGGCCGAGAGAAATTATAGCGCAACGGAACTTGAGTGTCTCGCCGTCGTATGGGGCATCCGCCGGATGCGCAACTATCTGGAAGGATACGACTTCACGGTCGTAACAGACCACCAGGCCCTGAAGTGGCTGCGAAAAATCGACTCGCCCACGGGACGTCTCGGGCGATGGGCATTGGAACTGCAGCAATATAACATGGAGATCCAATACCGCCGCGGGACTCTGAATCGCGTCGCGGACGCACTATCGCGCCAACCCGAGAGCTGTGCCGCCCGCACTACACGCTGTCGCTGGTATCAGCGTATCCTCCAGGAGGTAAAAGACGATCCCGCCGCAAGCCCGGAATACAGAATCGAGCAAGGGAGGCTCTACAAACATGTGCTGCACAGCCTCGATTTCAAGGAGACACCGGAGGCACAGCAGTGGAAGGTCTGCGTTCCACAACCGCTCCGGAAAAGGGTGCTCGAGAAGGCCCATGATGCCCCGACCGCCGGGCACTTGGGAATCGCCAAGACCATAGCCAGAATGGCCGAACATTACTACTGGCCGGGAATGTTCCGCGAGGCGGCAAATTATGTCAAGGCTTGCCAAAATTGCCAGAAACACAAGGCGAACCAACACCGACCAGCGGGGAAAATGCACGCGACCAACATCACGCGACCATGGGAAGTGACAGTCGACCTGGTAGGACCATTACCACGGTCTCGCAGAGGGCATACGTGGCTATTGTCCATGCAGGACAGATTTTCGAAGTGGGCCGAGTTCGTGCCTCTTCGTCGTGCCACCGCCGATGCCGTAACACAGGCGATCACCAACCACGTCATCCTGAAACACGGCCGTCCAGGATCGATTCTCACGGATAATGGCACGCAACTCCGCTCAAAACAATTGGAGGAACGCTTGGCGGAGAGCGGAATCAAACATGTAACCACCCCGGCGTACGCACCACATTGCAACCCGGTAGAACGCACGAATCGAACGATAAAAACAATGATCAGCCAGTACGTGGACAAGGACCACCACACCTGGGACGAACATCTGCCAGAATTACAATTCGCGTACAATACGGCCGTGCATGACGCAACCGGGTACACGCCTGCATATTTAAATCACGGGAGAGAGCTCGCCTCGCCGGCCGAAACCAAGGAGCAAAATACGACGCAAGAAACACCAGACGCGATGCACCAGAAATTACAAGAGGCGTACGAGCTCGTGCGCATCAACCTGGCCCAGGCGTTTCAAAGACAGCGGAAATATTACGACCTGCGGCGTCGGGCCTGGAAATCCCCGCAGCTAGGGGAGTGAGTGTTAAAAAAAGAGCACCCCCTGTCAAAGAAAGCCGACGCTTTCAATGCTAAACTAGCGCCGAAATACGGTGGACCATTCGAGGTGAAGAAATACGTGTCCCCCGTAATTGTCAACCTGAGGAGCAAGCGGGGAAAATGGATTCGACACGTACATATTCAAGACCTCAAGGCAACGACTCAAAACAAACACAATCCGGGAGAAGACGACCTCATCCCCACCGACAGCGATGACGAGGCCGAATAATCGCTAAACAACCGAGATCATGCTCACAAAGCAACGAAATGTCGAGCGAACCGGACGACATCGTAGCCGCAATCGACGCCTACTTGGCCGAGGAAGAAACCGTACCAGCGGAACCAACGGGGCAGCCCGCGGAGAAGCCCCGGCCGCCACGGGTCGGGACCGTGATCCAGCGGTCCGACCGAGAGAATGCCAGGAAGGCCGCTATCCTGGCGACACCGCCTCCGCCGCCGCCGAGACACCGTCAACCGAAGCCCTACGAGCGCCGACCGCCGCCACCGGCCCGAGAGAATCGGCTGGCAGCAACACCAGCAGAACCAGAGCCAGAGCTGCTGATGCCGATGGGCCCGATTCCCGCACCGCCGATTCGCGTCCAGGTCCAACCGGGCCTGGTGTTCGAGGTCCCGCACTTCGCGGTCCACGTATCGCGTCGATACCGCCCACGCACCGCAGACGGGCAGTGGATCCTGTGGTTTAGCCGCGACGGCAAACTGCGCTACCACCGGCGCATTAGATAGGCCCGAAGATCCGGCTACGCCTCAAATTCAGACGTTATTTAGCGGGGGGGTGATGTAACGATGTACCCCCGAATGCATCGTTTCCCGACGAACACCGGCCGGAAGCTGCCGCCCGACGAACATCGGTCGGGCAATGGCAGAGGCGCAGTGCGCCCATTTTTTAACGTTTAGAGAACAACCGGGCAGGGACTCTCAACTATTGAGAGACTACCGTCGGGAGCCGTTACCGGCGGCTGAGAACCCGCGTTCGGCACCCCGAACTCTCCCGGGCGGACCCGAACCGCTCCGATTTTTACCGCCGCTCGGTGGGGGTAATTACCGAATACGCCGGCGCGGGTAATTAACCGAGTATAAAACGGGCTCTCGACGGCACAACCAGACAGATCCTTGCGATCCTCTCAAGCGCCAAGCTAGTCAGAAGGCAAGCAAAGCAGCTCAGAGAAATCCTTGCGAGAATAACAAGGCCAGAAGGTAGTGAGAACGCTGCCTCCGCCGATCGATATCAGCGCCTGTGAAATCGCCTCCGAACCAAGATCCTTATCAGGCATCGCGCCTTCACGAGGTGGAACGAGATCCGCCTCCGACGCTCGCTAGCGTCGCGACGCCTTCCAAAAACCCGCAATCCATATGGGAATTATTAAGAGACGATCCGAATATCAAATAAGATTAAAGCCGACCGAATTAAAGCCGAACAGCTGAGCGCTGCATAAAATACGAACCGTGCATAAAAACCGCGACAAAAACACGCCCGACGAGTCGCAAGAAAGCGATAACGCGCCGATACCGGGAAACGGGCGAGTGCATCGCGCCCGGAAATAATTGATACATTTATACACACACACACTCGACACATCTGTACATATACATTTATACACGCGCATACACATTCATACACACACAACGCATCTGTACATATACATTTATACACGCACATATACACGCGCATACACAACACATTTGTACATTCACACAGGAAACAATAAAGACTTATTGCACACACATTTCCGCGTTACCGAATTATTGATTCCGCTACCTGGATCCGACGGCTATCCATATAATTGCGTTTCCGCGGTACACGAAAAACCGCCCGTTACAAGGTACCGACTCTAATGAAGGATGAAAATAATGGCGCGATAATGATCAAATTTGTCGGGCTTAGAGCAAAGATGTACGCGTTACGAGTCGATAGGAAAAAGGATACGAAGAAAGTTAAAGGCGTCAAGAGCAACGTTGTCGCGAGAACAATAACGTTTGATGATTACACACAGTGTTTGAAAGAAGAAATTGAAATGACGCGCCAGCAATCGTGTATACGATCTAAACTGCACCAAGTATGCACGATCCGCGAGACAAAAATTGCTCTGAGTCCGTACGACGATAAGCGGTATATCGTACCCGAAACCACCGATACATTGCCATGGGGACATTATAGGATACCATTGTAATATGTAATGTAAAATGTAAAATGTGTGTGTGTGTGTGTGTGTGTGTGTGTGTGTGTGTGTGTGTGTGTGTGTGTGTGTGTGTGTGTGTGATACAATATACTATTAAAAGAAATATTAATAAAGATTTTTTATATTTCATATATTTTTATGTAATGCATATCTCATAGATGTACTATCGAAAGGAATATTGATAAGGATTTTTATGTATATTTTCATTTTTCAAATATTAAATGTAAAATGTAAAATGTAAACTGTAAAATGTAGAAATGTGTGTGTGTGTGTGTGTGTGTGTGTGTGTGTGTGTGTGATACAATATACTATTAAAAGAAATAGTAATAAAGATTTTTTGGTATTTTTTATATTTCATATATTTTTATGTAATGCATATCTCATCTTATATTAAAAATACATGTACTATCGCAAGGAATATTGATAAGGATTTTTATGTATATTTTCGTTTTTCAAATATTATATATATGTTATACACATATTTTTCCAGAAAATTAAAAATAAACACTGTATGAATTAAATCACATTGTCTTTATGTATCCAAGAATTGTGCGAATTGTCAAATCCCAACCACTTCACGTAAACCTCGTCACCCCTCCTACGCAGTACTTTCTCCACGAGATACACGTCCGGATAATTCGCGCGATGCAACTCGTGCTCGTAGAACGCTCCAGCGATAGATTTTTTGCGATAATCCTCCAGTAGATAGCTTACGGGATTAATATGCTGTACTTTTACAATTTTAAACATTTCGGTTGTCCAATTTGGCGTGTAACCTTTCTCGAAAATTGTCTTATACTTGCTAACGCGTACCGAGTCACCTACTTTGAATTTTGCCGGACCCGCGATATTTACACGGTTGTACACCGTAGTCTTTCAGCGATCGCGGGGGTAAAGTCGACGGGTCGCATACCGATCGTTCGATGCTTGCGCGCGTTGTAATCCGATACGAGTCGCGGCAACGCGCTGATCTACTTGTAAAATCCGTTCAGCGTAAACATCTTCCACATGTCGTTTTTCAGCGTGCAATTGAATCGCTCAACGATCGATGCCTTCAATACCGAATATGTAGAATAGTGATTGATGTCATGTTTCCGCATGAGCCGTTGCACGTCAGCGTTATAAAATTCCTTCCCCATATCAGTCTGTAAGTTTTTCGGACATCTTTTGCTATTTCGAATTATCTCAGCGATAGCGTCAGCTGTCTCGCTTCCGCCTTTACTCTTGAGTGGTACGGTCCACGCGTGCTTGCTCAACACATCGATGACAGTGAGTATGTAGTGGTAACCTCTGCTGAAACGAGAGTACGGACGCATCTCGATGATGTCAGCTTGCCACAGGTCATCGTATCCCCGCACTATGACATGTTTTCGGGGAAAATTTTTTCTCGCCGGCGCGTGCAATTCGTTCACCAACTGCCATTTCTCTAAACTATGTTGTTTCTTCGCTTCCTCGGTTATTCCCGATCGCCGATCCATCGTTGTTTCGATTCGTCGATCAAACGATGTGTGCCCCGAGTATCACCGTCCGTTTTATCATTCGTTGTCGCTCTTTAGCCGTTTCTGAGCCGTTCACTGTCGTTTGTCGTTTTTCAATAGCCGTTCGATAGCCGTTCCTGCCCCGTTCGATAGCCGTTCGTTACCGTTCCTTAGCCGTTCGTAGCCGTTTCTGACCCGTTCGATAGCCGTTCGTTACCGTTCCTGCCCCGCTCGTTAGCCGTTCCTGCCCCGTTCGTTGCCGTTCGATAGCCGTTCGATAGCTGTTCGCAGCCGTTTGTTGCCGTAATTGGCCCTGTTGGTAGTCGCTTCTAAGTAGTCCGTAGCCTCGTTCACAGTCGTTTCTGACCCGTTTGCAGCCTCGTTGGCAATCGTTTCTGACCCGTTCGTAGCCGTTCCAGAGTTGTATGCCGCCTCGTATGTAGCCGTTCCTGACGTGTTCATAGCCTTGTTCGCAGCCTTTCCTGAGGTGTTCATAGCCTCGTTCGCAGCTGTTCTTGAATTGTTCGTAGCCTCGTACGCAGCCGTTTCCTCTTCGATCACTGCCACTCATTATAATTCGATAGCCGTTCGATAACCCTTCGTTCGATAAGCCTTTGTAGATGTTTAATAATTGTACAATAGCCGCTCCTTAGCCGTTCGTAGCTGTTTCTGAATTAGTGTTAATCGCACGCTGAAGCTCGTTTATCGCAGTCTGCAAAGCTCGCACGTCCTTTTCGAACGCAGTCAGCTTCTCGTCTGATTCTTTCTGCTGAGTCTTCAACGTTTTAACGCATTGTTCCATGTACAGTTTGTTGACTGAATCGGTATCAGCCTCAGGTTGCGCTATACGGCGAATCTTGCGCGACCTCGCGTCATAGTAAGTAGCGACGCGACACAGAGCGTTTTGACGCAAGTAACTTGTCACCGATTTACCCCAATGATCGCTTGTTCTAATTGCTTCATTTCTCTGTTCGAATAATCCAAATTTGTTGATGGGCATTTTTCTCTCGATGCGAGTGACGTCGATCGACTGACCAGTTTTGTCGAGACACCGTTTAATTTATAATAAGACCAACTTCGCGAAGTTCATCGATGATCGACAGGATCTCGTTGTCGTGAGCGTTGTGACCAGCTCGGCGCGAAGCGTCGAGCAATCGTAGACGATCCACTAGTTCGTTGGGATCGTCCCAGTGCACGTAATCGATCTCATTGTCGGTTAGCGTCATCGCGCGAGGCATTAATACTCCCGTACCGCATTTTTTCTTTTTCGATTCGATCGACATCAACGGTGCAATTATTTGTTTATACTTGTATCCCCTGTTGCTCTTTAATTGACTTTGCGCATCATATTGGCGTTTATGCGCACTCGTCGCCATTAATATGCTCTTATATTTTTGCATATCGTCCTCAGTGTATATGTCATCATCGGGAATTCTCTTGAAGATCAACTCGTATAATCCAGGTGTACCAATGTACCTCACTTTGTCTATGATTATAGAGTCATCTCCGCCGATGTCGAATCGTTTGTTACCGAGCCACATTTCATTCTTGTCGAAATAGACACCGTACACGTGATCGATCTGGTTTTTTTCGTCGCCACTAAGGAGAGCGCTCATGTACTTTTGTGCCAGTGGCCCGAAGTGCTCTCGTAACATTTTTTAACCTTCCAACGTTTGTAACATGTTTCGAACAGATGGTGATTCGAGCGGGTTGCCCGTGGTTTCGAAAACTTTTCGATTGCGAGTGATTCGGGTATCGTGGGTTGTACGATTCTCGTTGTCGCGACGGTGTAGAGGTTATCAGCGGTTCATCCGATGTACGCGGTGTCGATAAACGATTCGCCTTCAATCGTTGTCTCTTTTTCGGTGTCGTATCCTCCTCCTCCTCCTCCTCCTCCTCTTCCTCCTTGTACCGCTTGATAGGTAACGTTTTAATTATAGCGTCAGCGTTACTCTCCGGCTCGTTTTTCACCGCGATTAAGCTAGAGTTGTCGACAATTTTTTAGTGGCTCGATAATAGGCCTAAAATGGGTCTTGACCGCGATATCGTCGTCGATCTTACCGGTCTTCAAAGCGCGATGTTTCTTGCGGATCGATTCGCTCGTTTTCTCAATCTCCCTCGCAATCTTTTCACGCTCGCGAATATTATCGCTTTCAACCATGTCGACAGAGTGTCGGCAGAGACTAATCGTTTTGCGGTATCGCGAACACGTTAAATCCTTTTCTGTATCGCCCGTTCGTAAATGAGCTGTCCTTATCTATCACTAGGAATCCATATTTTTGTTGCAAACAAGTACGACATAATTCACTGAAATCCTCGTACGACATGTCGGTATTCACGTGATCGTTGTACACATGTTTTAAGTTGGTACCGTCCTGTTTAAACAAGATCAGCAGGTTCGCGTTGTCGCGTATAGGATGTTTTGGTATTCGCGCGTACGTCTGACAGAGATAGAAGCAGTCGACGTTCGAATGACGACCCATTGAGAAGTACTCTCTTATCGTATTTTGCTTGTCGCACGCCACGTCATCGAAGACGACAATCGAGTTTGGACGTGCCTCGCTCGGTGGAATGACGTCACTGTTATTGGAGAACGTAAAGTAGCCGATTTCATCGATCGATGTCAACAAATTCTCCAGATATCGATATTTCGGCTGTTGCAGCGACTTCGAGTGCACGTACACGTTCTCGAAACGTACACCGTGCGGACTTTCCAGTAGACTTATCAGAACGTTGGTTTTACCACAATTCGAGGGACCGCAAACGATCGCGCGTATAGTAGTCGGTAGCATCGTACCGTGCCTGCGCATCTCCGCGTTGTCCCCCATTAATCGTAATCTGTCATCGCAATTTGTCACGCATATCGTCAAAAGTTGTCGTACGAATCTCATTTTTCGACACTGCTGATTGGATCGAACGCCTGCCTATTTATAGGTGCGCGAAATCACGAGTCGCTCAGTAGAGAAAAAATGTTCGCGATTTGAGCGTCGAACAACTACAATTTGTGTCAAAAGCAGTTCTGTTGCGAATGTGCGGTGATCACGTCCACTACGTGTGGGACAAACTTCCGGGACACATAAAGGCGGATCCGGAGGTTCAGACGTATCGTCGCTGTTACGAACACTACAATCAGCCGTGGCAGGAAACGCATATCGACGGTCCGGCGCCGTTGATAAAGAATTGCAGCGAATGTCAACGAAAATAGGTAGAGGCCTATTAAATCACGCGATAAACACACTTCCGATCGAATTCCATATTCCCGGCTATCAGTTTTGCGGGCCAGGCACACAGTTGGAAAAGTGATTAGTCAGAGGCGATCGAGGTATCAACCCATTGGACGCGGCGTGTCGTGAACACGATATAGCATATTCTCGGAGCAACGATCTCACCGAGAGACACGCGACGGATAGGATATTCGCCGAGAAAGCGCGAAATCGCATCTGTGCGAGAGATTCGACTCTCGGTGAGAGGGCCGCCGCCACAGCTGTCTGGGCAGCGATGAAAGCCAAGACGAAGCTCGGTATGGGTCTGAAGAGGACGAAGACGAAGACGAAAAAAACGGCGAAGAAACGGATACTTCCGGTAGCGAAATGCGGCGGCGTGTTGCCGATTCTACCAATGTTGGGTGCGCTCGGATCCCTGATCGGCGAGTGTAGCGAAGGCGGTGAACGACGGAAAAGCCGCGCAACGTCACTTGCAAGAGATGCTACGTCACAATCGCGCCATGGAAGGTCGCGGATTATATCTCGCTCCTTACAAATACGGACGAGGAGTTTCAACGAGAAGAAAAAAAAAACGTCAAAGAGACGCTAAAAATCGCAGGGTGCAACTACCAATGTACAATTGCTACAACTGGCAAAACGTGTGCGCATTCCATATTTTAGAGGTATTTTCATGCGCAGCTCTTTACCGATCGGTGGTATATATCAAAACGAGAGCGGCATCGTAAATTTGGATAGCGTCGAAGGACCTGGTACTCATTGGGTAGCGTACGCAAAGAGGGGAGATCGTGTCGTATATTTCGACAGTTTCGGCAATCTTCGACCACCGAATGAATTGGTGCGATATTTCGGACGAAACGTAACGAAGATACAGTACAATTACACACCTGTTCAAACTTACGATCAGAGCATCTGCGGACAATTGTGCTTGCAGTTTCTTCGAACGGTCGATGCATGCGAATTTAAAGACAGATATTGCGCTATTTAATTCAGTATTCGTTAAACAGTTTTGCCGACATGTCTATGACATTCACGCTGACAGGGAAGAGTAGCGTTCTCGCGGCGAACTTCTTTCCCACCGTAGATTTGAGCGACGATGAATACGAGCTTGGTCTAACGGATTTTGAGACTTATCACACGATACCGAATGTGAATTCCTCGAATAATAAATTTTACTTTGGCAAAGACGACGCGGAAATTACGATTCCCGAGGGATCGTATGAGTTGCAAAATATACATGAATTTTTGAAACATGCAATTTTACGGATACGCCGTGATAAGAAACACATTGACTATGAAGATGGAGAATATCCGATAGTGCTCCGCGCTAATTACAATACGATGAGGAGCGAGATCAAATGCGCCTACAGAATAAACTTTAGCAAGTCCAACAACATTGGATCGCTGCTAGGATTCTCGAATCGTATTCTCGAGCCGCGAAAATGGTACGAATCGAACATGCCGATTAACATTATCAACGTGAATATTATCCGTATAGAGTGTAACGTGACCGCGGGCACGTACAACAACGGCAAATTCGTTCATACTATACATGAATTTTCACCGAGAGTACCACCGGCATATAAAATATCGGAAACGCCTGTGCAGATCATTTACCTACCGATCATCGCGCGGAGCATTACGGATTTAACGTTACGCGTTGTCGATCAGAACGTACGATTGCTTGATTTTCGAGGAGAAGAGATCACCATAAGATTGCACGTACGACGGCTACGACGATAACGTACGTATGCGACGTATGAGATGCTCGTGTTGAACGGATCGAAGGACGTGAGAGATAACACAATCTTTACGAGGTCAGCGACAACAACACAACAACAACAACGTCGATGTTCGCTAATATCGAATCATCCAAGAAAAATAAACTCAGTGCATCGAACGTTGCGTTTTTACGATCTTTGGGATTCGATGTGCGAAACAGCTGAACGATGACCGATATTCTCAACATCGGTGACGAACCAATCTTTGACGATCGTATCGTTAAGATTGAGACTCACGCGTACAACCCGTTTGCCAATACAACGTTCGGACACAGTGACGAGATAAGAATACCCATACAACAACAGGATCTGTATACATTGCCGTATGAGAGTTTCCTATACATCGAGGGACAACTAACGAAAACCAAACCAGCTGAAGGAAGTGATGTGATACTGGGAAATAATTGCGTCGCATTCATGTTCGATAAGATTCGATACGAACTCGATGGCGTTGAGACTGATCGCAATAAAAACGTAGGAATAACTACTACGCTCAAACACTATGGAACAGTATCATCCGATAGAAACGTGATTATGAGGAACGCCGGCTGGGATCCGACGACCCATGCGAATGGACACTTCAATTTTTGCGTACCGCTCTACATGTTATTGGGATTTTGCGAGGATTACAAACGCGTGGTGATTAACGCTCGTCACGAATTGATCTTAATACGATCGCGCAACGACAACAATTGTCTGTTTGGAGATTCGACATTGGAGCCTGTGATCAACATATTCAAGATACAATGGCGAATGCCACACGTGCTGTTAAGCGAGATCGAAAAGCTGTCGATGCTGCGTGCTCTGGAAAGCGGACGATATCTCAGCATGGGTTTTCGCTCGTGGGATCTGTACGAGTTTCCGCTATTGCAGCGTACAACCAAGCATTCGTAAGACCGCGACTCAGTTGGAGAAACCACGATACGTTTTCTTCGCTCTGCAGACAAGCCGGAAAAATATCATGTCTGAGGATACGAGGCGATTCGACGACTGCAAATTGATTAACGTGAAACTCTATCTGAACTCGGAATGTTATCCGTACGACGATATGAATCTGGATTTCGATAAAAACAGATGGTCCATTCTGTACGACACGTACACGCGCTTCTGCAAGAACTATTACGGATACGAGTATCTCGAACCAAGTCTCACCGTCTCGACATTTCTACTTAATGGTCCGTTCGTGATTATCGATTGTTCTCGACAAAACGAATCGGTCAAGACCGCAACCGTGGATGTGAGATTGGAATTCGAATGTAAGGAGAACGTGCCGATGAATACCACTGCGTACTGTCTCATCATACACGATCGCGTGATCCAGTACAATCCGTTGACCAACGTTGTACGCAAAATCACCTAAGCGATAACATCGATACAAGAGAGGGGAGGAGGAGCAGGATATAAATCAAAGTGCTGCGAGATGATTTTAGAGTTTGTCATTCCTCTCGACTGATGTATCGAAGAGAGAAAGAGAGAGAGAGATCTCGTCATGTCCGTGCCAACGTTTGTGGATCTGCAAGGATTTACCATCGGCAAACTATTATTCGTGAAGGAAGCGGCAATCCTGAGAAAGGGATATGTTCTCTCACATTATTTTTTCGCAAGTCCTGTACCGTGGAGCGTGCTTACAAAATCTGACCAACGTCAAGTTTCATGGGTGATTAGAAATCATCATAGATTACAATGGGAAGACGGAAACGTTCCGTATGGCTTGGCTCAGCGTGTAATTACAACAGCTGTCGTTGGTACGATACACGAAAAAGAAGAAGAAGAAGAATCATCTGTCGTGTATGTTAAAGGACTTGAAAAGCGAAAATGGCTGACCGATATACTAGGCGATGTGGGAAACGGCTATATTATTGAAACCTTGGATGCAGACTATGAAGATATTGATTCTTTAAATAAATTAGATATTACCAATAGTATGCGATGTGGAAAATATGTTAAGATTTGCGCATTACAAAATGTATTTAAAATATTTAACTGGTGGTCGCAACGCCAGAAAGAATTGCAAGAAAATAAAATATGTAAATATTAATATGTTTTATCTCTTATTTCCCCTTCCTAGACCTTTCCTTGCGTTTCTAAGAATTTTTGTCTGAGCGTTATCTCCCCTTCTCCTAAAATTTTGCACAGCATGTTTTCTACGAGTAGCAGACTTGTTTTCACGTGCTCGTGCTATGCGTAAACATGAGACTCAGCGATACGTTTTCCTATTAGGAGAAAGATGCTGCAAATGCAAAGCCTCAGTGTCTCAAATAGTTTCGTGCAGTCTGTGTCCTATTTGCGTTCAATAAACTTTCAAAGATTGTGCTGGCACAGTGGACATTTATGAATGTGAAAATTCAGCAAGTGTTGTAAAAATGGTAACTAAAAAAATCAATGAACATGTCTTCGGTGTTGCAATATTTGAGAAATCGCGAACATGGTGTAGGAAATTCTCCAACCGCGACCTCCAATTTACAATCTTATATACGGATTACAGAGAGGAATAGACTAGAGGCAGCCATTTGCGAAGATTGCTGTTTGCCAGGCGGGAATCGACAAGCGTGTTCTAAAAGGATGCAAGGAATCCATCAACATATCCATTGGTTGCTATATCTAGAATATACCATCGGTTATGATTCTGATTCTGATTCTGATTCTGATTCTGATACGGATGCTGATCATTAATTGGAGGTAGGTCGCATGTATAGGTATTCATTTTCAAATTATTAAAATAATTAATAAATTTTTTATGTGCAGAAGGAGTCACCGACCATCACCCCGCGCCGTCACCTCTCTTCCACCACCCAGCCGCCCCACCATCGCCTCTCATCGACACCACCACATCGCCGTTGTCGTTACCCTCCTATTCATTTATATTTTTATATTTTAAATTCTTTTAAATTTTTCTTACATTATCTTTTACACACACACACACACACACACACTTTGTATAATACACATTTTATTTTTATTAAAAAAGTATTAATATAAAAAAATCTTATTTATTTTCAAAATTCCTCTCTCTCTCTTTCCTTTGCTCCATTTATTACTAAACTATAAAAAAACTATTAAACAAAAAAATTATATTAAATTATCAAAAATATTTTCATTGCGCTATATCTCTCGCCACGCTCTTGCCGCGTGCGCCTCTCTCTCGCCGCGCCGTATCTCTCGCCGCGTGCACCTCTCCCTCGCCGCACCGCGCTATCTCTTCTCTCGCCGCGCCGCGCTATCTCTTCTGTCGCGTGCGCCGTATCACTCCTTCGCGCTGTCTCTTTCTTTCCTAGTGTTTGCTCTCTCATGATAACTCTCTCGCAAGGAGCTATGCATGAAAGCTGGGACAGGAGAGCGCGCCAAACGCAAAGAAAGTACACCATAATATAGACTTATAACTATTTATTCTGCTTATATTTAGTATACAAATATAATTTTTGTCTTACATATTAAGAATTAAAAGCTAAAGCTGCCAGCTCGCAATCGACGAGTTGATGCTTGTTGAAGGTGTCGCTAGCGTGTATTATATTTGATACTTCTTTAGGATCCGTTACAGTGGACGCGATATTGGAGAATTGCGTAAATTTGACATCGACTGTCTCGGTCACTCTAACCAATCGATCAAAAGTTATATCTATGCAACCATCGAGATCGAACATACGATGTAACGTCGATTCGATCATCATCATGCGTACATCTGAAGATTCGAGACTTATGAGTTTAGCGTCGTTAATCGTACGAACTCTCATTGTTAGCGGTCCAACACTTATAAAACTGTAGATGTCTTGAGAGCCGTTCCGAAGGAGATTTAGAATATTATGACGTTGCTCGTAGAGTCCCTTCCACGTTTCGAGAGATAATATCAGTTCCTTTCCCCGATGATCTCCTATGACAATCTCCACGTAACTCGGCGGACCTACGTTGATACCAATTTCGAGGAATTTGAATTCCGTAGCTGTCAATGCGTATCGTCTACCTAATATACGAACCGCACGACGCTCCAATGAAATGCTACGGGAAAAATTAAAATTAAATAATAGTAATAATACAATTTGTAAAAATAGAAAAATAGAAAAAATGTTAAACGAAACTTACTCGTCACATTTGTTCTCAAACGATGGAGTTTTATCACGACGCGGCACGTAATTATTCACGCGCCTTCCGACGCCGCTGCTGCTGCTGCTGCTGCTTCTTTCGACGTAGTACATTTCTCTGAGGAGTTATGAAAAGTGAACCACGAACGGTTAACGCGACACTGATCGTATAGGAATTAACCGAGTATACGTGACGCTCATCTTCCAAAAGTATAATGTGGTGGGGGATCAATGCTTCTAACGCTCTGAAATTTAAGAGAAGGGGGAGACGACGCTCGGACAAAAGAATTCTTAGAAACGCAAGGAAAGGATTAGGGTGGGGAAATAAGAGATAACACACATTAATGTTTACATATTTTATTTTTCTTGCAATTCTTTCTGGCGTTGCGACCACCAGTTAAATATTTTGAATACATTTTGTAATGCGCAATTCTTAACATGTTTTCCACATCGCATAATATTGGTAATATCTAATTTATTTAGAGAATCAATATCTTCGTAATCTGCATCCAAGGTTTCAATAATATAGCCGTTTCCCGCATCGTCTAGTATATCGGCCAGCCATTTTCGCTTTTCAAGTCCTTTAACGTACACGACAGACGATTCTTCTTCTTCTTCTTCTTCTTCGTGTATCGTACGAACGATAGCTGTTGTAATTACACGCTGAGCCAAGCCATACGGAACGTTTCCGTCTTCCCATTGTAATCCATGATGATTTCTAATCACCCATGAGACTTGACATCGCTCAGATTTTGTAAGCACGCTCCACGGTACGGGACTTGCGAAAAAGTAATGCGAGAGAACATATCCCTTTCTCAGAACCGTAGCTTCCTTCACGACAAAATTTTTCCCAACGATAAATCCTTGTAGAT
The DNA here is from genome assembly GCF_025532165.1 of Camponotus vicinus. Lineage (NCBI taxonomy): Eukaryota > Metazoa > Arthropoda > Insecta > Hymenoptera > Formicidae > Camponotus > Camponotus vicinus. The sequence continues at coordinate 12,544,016 of NW_028141967.1, read as the reverse complement.
CCACAAACGTTGGTACGGACATGACGAGATCTCTCGTCGAGAGGAATGACGACACTCTAAAACCAACGCCTCGCAACACTTTGATTTATATCCTGCTCCTCTTCCCCTCTCTCTTGTGTCGCGAACACTTAGGTGATTTTGCGTACAACGTTGGTCAACGGATTGTACTGGATCACGCGATCGTGTGTGATGAGACAGTACGCAGTGGTATTCGTCGGCACGTTCTCCTTACACTCGAATTCCAATCTCACATCCACGGTTGCGCTCTTGACCGATTCGTTTTGTCGAAAACAATCGATAATCACGAACGGACCGTTACGTAGAAACATCGAGACGGTGAGACTCGGCTCGAGATACTCGTATCCGTAATAGTTCTTGCAGAAGCGCGTGTACGTGTCGTACAGAATGGACCATCTGTTTTTATCGAAATCCAGATTCATATCGTCGTACGGATAACATTCCGAGACATTCAGATAGAGTTTCACGTTGATCAATTTGCAGTTGTCGAATCGACTCGTATCCTCAGACATAACATTCTTCCGGCCTGTTTGCAGAGCGAAGACAACGTAGCGTGGTTTCTCCAGCTGAGTCGCGGTCTTAATGGTCCACGAATGCTTGGTTGTACGCTGCAATAGCGGATACTCGTACAGATCCCACGAGCAAAAACCCATGCTGAGATATCGTCCGCTTTCCAGAGCACGCAGCATCGACAGTTTTTCGATCTCGCTCAACAGCACGTGTGGCATTCGCCATTGTATCTTGAATATGTTGATCGCAGGCTCCAGCGTCGAATCTCCAAGCAGACAATTGTTGTCGTTGCGCGATCGTATTAAGATCGATTCGTGACGAGCGTTAATCACCACGCGTTTGTAATCCTCGCAAAATCCCAATAACATGTAGAGCGGTACGCAAAAATTGAAGTGTCCATTCGCATTGGTCGACGCATCCCAGCCGGCGTTCCTCATAATCACGCTTCTATCGGATGATACCGTTACATAGTTTTTGAGCGTAGTAGTTATTCCTACGTTTCTATTGCGATCAATCTCAACGCCATCCAGTTCGTATCGAATGTTATCGAACATGAATGCGACGCAATTATTTCCCAGTATCACATCACTTCCTTCATCTGGTTTGGTTTTCGTTAGTTGTCCCTCGATGTATAGGAAACTCTCATACGGCAACGTATACAGATCCTGTTGTTGTATGGGTATTCTTAACTCGTCACTGTATCCGAACGTTGTATTGGCGAACGAGTTGTACGTGTGAGTCTCGATCTTGACGATACAATCGTCGAAGATTGGCGCGTCACCGATGTTGAGGATGTCGGTCATCGTTCAGTTGTTTCGCACCGCGAATCCCAAAGATTGTAAAAATGCAACATTCGATGCACTGAGTTTCTTTTTCTTAGATGATTGGATATTAGCGAACGTCGACGTTGTTGTTGTTGTCGCTGGCCTCGTAAAGATTGCGTTATCTCTCACGTCATTCGATCCGTTCAACACGAGCATCTCACGTCGCATATGTACGTTATCGCCATAACCGTCGTACGTGCAATCTTACGGTGATCTCTTCTCCTCGAAAATCGAGCAATCGTCCGTTCTGGTCGACAACGCGTACCGTTAAATCCGTAATGCTCCGCGCGATGATCGGCAGGTAAATGATTTGCGCCGGCGTTTCCGATATCTTATATCCCGGCGGTACCCTCGGTGAAAATTCATGTATCGTATGAACGAGTTTGCCGTTGTTGTACGCGCCCGCGGTCACGTTACACTCTACGCGGACAATATTCACGTTGATAATGTTAATCGGCATGTTCGATTCGTACCATTTTCGCGGCTCGAGAATACGATTCGAGAATCCTAGCAACGATCCAATGTTGTTGGGTTTGCTAAAGTTTATTCTGTATGCGCATTTGATCTCGCTCCTCATCGTATTGTAATTAGCGCGGAGCACTATCGGATATTCTCCATCTTCATAGTCACCGTCGTCAATGTGTTTCTTATCGCGATGTTTCCGTGAAATTGCATGTTTCAAAAATGCATGTATATCTCGCAACTCGTAGGATCCCTCGGGAATCGTAATTTCCGCGTCGTCTTTGCCAAAGTAAAATTTATTATTCGAGGAATTCACATTCGGTATCGTGTGATAAGTCTCAAAATCCGTTAGACCGAGCTCGTATGCATCGTCGCCCAAATCTATGGCGGGAAAGAAGTTTGCCGCGAGAACGCTACTCTTCCCTGTCAACGTGAATGTCATAGACATGTCGGCAAAACTGTTTAACGAATACTGAATTAAATAGCGCAATATCCGTCTTTAAATTCGCACGCATCGACCGTTCGAAGAAACTGCAAGCACAATTGTCCGCAGATGCTCTGATCGTAAGTTTGAAAAGGTGTGTGATTGTACTGTATCTTCGTTACGTTTCGTCCGAAATATCGCACCAATTCATTCGGTGGTCGAAGATTGCCGAAACTGTCGAAATATACGACACGATCTCCCCTCTTTGCGTACGCTACCCAATGAGTACCAGGTCCTTCGACGCTATCCAAATTTACGATGCCGCTCTCGTTTTGATATATACCACCGATCGGTAAAGAGTTGCGCATGAAAATACCTCTAAAATATGGAATGTGCACACGTTTTGCCAGTTGTAGCAATTGTACATTGGTAGTTGCACCCTGCGATTTTTAGCGTCTCTTTGACGTTTTTTTTTTCTTCTCGTTGAAACTCCTCGTCCGTGTTTGTAAGGAGCGAGATATAATCCGCGACCTTCCATGGCGCGATTGTGACGTAGCATCTCTTGCAAGTGACGTTGCGCGGCTTTTCCGTCGTTCACCGCCTTCGCTACACTCGCCGATCAGGGATCCGAGCGCACCCAACATTGGTAGAATCGGCAACACGCCGCCGCATTTCGCTACCGGAAGTATCCGTTTCTTCGCCGTTTTTTTCGTCTTCGTCTTCGTCCTCTTCAGACCCATACCGAGCTTCGTCTTGGCTTTCATCGCTGCCCAGACAGCTGTGGCGGCGGCCCTCTCACCGAGAGTCGAATCTCTCGCACAGATGCGATTTCGCGCTTTCTCGGCGAATATCCTATCCGCCGCGTGTCTCTCGGTGAGATCGTTGCTCCGAGAGTATGCTATATCGCTATATGTTCACGACACGCCGCGTCCAATGGATTGATACCTCGATCGCCTCTGGCTAATCGCTTCTGCAACCGCGTGCCTGGACCGCAAAACTGATAGCCGGGAATATGGAATTCGATCGGAAGCGCGTTTATCGCACGATTTAAGAGACCGCTACCTCTTACAATTCTCGCTGACATTCGTCGCAATCTTTTATTAACGGTGGCGGACCGTCGATGCATTCGCTGCCACGGCTGATTGTAATTTCGCATGCACGAACGATATTGTTGAACCTCCGAATCAGCCTTTACGTATTCTGGAAGCTTGTCCCACAATCGTTCCACGTAATCACCAAAATTTTGCAGTAAAACAATTTTTGGGATATACTGCAGTTGTTCGACGGTAAGCCGGAAAATGTCTCTTTTATCCGACAGGAGAAACATTTTTGATACTGAGCGGTTTCGAGTCGAGACACCTCTGTAAATAGGTCTCCCCCCTCGTGATCATTCGTAAAATTAATTCGAAAGAGAAAACATGCGGTTCGTACGACAACCTTTGACGATACGCGTGACGAATTGCGATGACAGATTACGATCAATGGGGGACAACGCGGAGATGCGCAGACACGGTACGATGCTACCGACTGCTATACGCGCGATCGTTTGAGGCCCCTCGAATTGTGGTAAAACCAACGTTCTGATAAGTCTACTAGAAAGTCCGCATGGTGTACGTTTCGAGAACGTGTACGTGTATTCGAAGTCGCTGCAACAGCCGAAATATCAATATCTGGAAAATTTGTTGACGTCGATCGACGAAATCGACTACTTTACGTTCTCCAATAACAATGACGTCATTCCACCAAGCGAGGCACGTCCAAACTCGATTTTCGTCTTCGATGACGTGGCGTGCGACAAGCAAGATACGATAAGAGAGTACTTCTCAATGGGTCGTCACTCGAACGTCGACTGCTTCTATTTCTGTCAGACGTACGCGAGAATACCAAAACATCTAATACGCGACAACGCGAACCTGCTGATCTTGTTTAAACAGGACGGTACCAACTTGAAACACGTGTACAACGATCATGTAAATACCAACATGTCGTACGAGGATTTCAGTGAATTATGTTGTACTTGTTGGCAGCAAAATTATGGATTCCTAATGATAGATAAGGACAGCTCGCTTACGAACGGGCGATACAGAAAAGGATTTAACGTGTTCGCGATATCGCAAAACAATTAGTCGCTGCCGACATTCCGTCGAGAGGAGTGAAACGCTCGACACTCTGTCGACATGGCTGGAAGCGATAATATTCGCGAGCGTGAAAAGGTTGCGAGGCAGATTGAGAAAACGAGCGAATCGATCAGCAAGAAACATCGCGCTTTAAAGACCGGTAAGATCGACGACGATATCGCGGTCAAGATCCATTTTGGGCCTATAATCGAGTCACTACAAAAGATCGCCGACAACTCTAGCTCAATCGCGGTGAAAAACGAGCCGGAGAATAACGCTGACGCGAAGATTAAAACGTTACCCATTAAGCGGTACAAGGAGGAAGAGGAGGAGGATGCGACACCGAAAAAGAGGAAACGATTGAAGGCGAATCGTTTATCGACGCCACGTACATCCGATCTATCGGATGCTTTACTGGATGAACCGCCGATAACCTCTACACCGTCAGCGACAACGAGAATCGCACAACCAACGATACCCGAATTACTCGCAATCGAAAATGTTTTCGAAACCACGGGCAACCCGCTCGAAACATCTGTTCGAAATATGTTACAAACGTCGGAAGGTCAAGAAGTGTTACGAGAGCACTTGGGACCACTGGGACAAAAGTACATGAGCGGTCTCCTTAGTGGCGACGAAAAAAACGAGATCACGTGTACGGTGTCTATTTCAACGAGAATGAAATGCGTCTCGGTAACAAACGATTCGACATTCATAGAGATGACTCTATAATCATTGACAAAGTGAGGTATATCGGTACACCTGGATTATACGAGTTGATCTTCAAGAGAATTCCCGATGACGTCATATACACTGAGGACGATATGCAAAAATATAAGAGCATATTAATGGCGACGAGTGCGCATAAACGCAAATATGATGCGCAAGGTCGATTAAATAGCAACAAGGGATACAAGTATAAACAAATAATCGCACCGCTGATGTCAATCAAATCGAAAAAGAATAAATCCGGAACGGGAGTATTCATGCTTCGCGCGATGACGCTAACCGACAATAAGATCGATTACGTGCCCTGGGACGACCCCAACGAGCTAGTGGATCGGCTACGATTGCTCGACGCTTCGCACCGAGCTGGCCACAACGCTCACGACAACGAGATCCTGTCGATCGTAGAGGAATTTCGCGAAGTCGGCCTTATTATAAATTAAACGGTGTCTCGACAAAACTAATCAGTCGATCGATATCACTCGCATCGAAAAAAATGCCTATCAACAAATTTGGATTATTCGAACGGAGAAATGATGCGATCGACACAAGCGATCATTGGGGTAAATTGGTGACGAGTTACTTGCGTCAAAACGCTCTGTGTCGCGTCGCTACGAACTATGACGCGAGGTCGCGCAAGATTCGCCGTGTAGCGCAACCTGAGGCCGATACCGATGTAGTCAACAAACTGTACGTGGAACAATGCGTTAAAACGTTGAAGAATCAACAGAAAGAATCAGACGAGAAGCTGACTGCGTTCGAGAAGGATATGCGAGCTTTGCAGACTGCGATAAACGAGCTTCGGCGTGCGATTAACACTAATTCAGAAACGGCTATCAACCTGTAGTGAGCTGTAGTGAACGGCTTAGGAGCGCCTATTGTACAATTATTGAACATCTACAAAGGCTTATCGAACATCTACGAAGGGTTATCGAACGACTACAAACGGTTATCGAACGGCTATCAAACTACAATGAGTGGCAGTGATCGAAGAGGACACGGCTGCGAACGAGGCTACAAACAATTCAAGAACAGCTGCGAATGAGGCTACGAACACCTCAGGAACGGCTGCGAACAAGGCTATGAACACGTCAGGAACGGCTACATACGAGGCGGCATACAACTCCGAAACGGCTATGAACGGGTCAGAAACGATTGCCAACGAGGCTACGAACGGGTCAGAAACGACTGTGAACGAGGCTACGGACTACTTAGAAGCGACTACCAACAGGGTCAAGGACGGCAACAAACGGGTGAAGAACGGCAGTGAACGACTATCAAACGTGTAAGGAACGTCTATCGAACGCCAACGAACGGGCCAGGAACCTCTATCGAACGTCTGTCGAACGCCAATGAACGGGCCAGGAACGTCTATCGAACGACTATCGAACGCCAACGAACGACTACGAACGTGCCAGGAACGTCTATCGAACGACTATCGAACGCCAACGAACGGCTACGAACATGCCAGGAGCGTTTATCGAACGACTATCGAACGTCAACGATGGATCGGCGATCGGGAATAACCGAGGAAGCGAAGAAATAACATAGTTTAGAGAAACGGCAGTTGGTGAACGAACTGCACGCACCGGCGAGAAAAAATTTTCCCCGAAGACACGTCATAGTGCGGGGATACGATAACCTGTGGCAAGATGACATCGTCGAGATGCGTCCGTACTTTCGTTTCAACAGAGGTTACCACTACATATTCACTGTCATCGATGTGTTGAGCAAGCACGCGTGTGCCGTACCACTCAAGAGTAAAGGTGGAAGCGAGACAGCTGACGCTATCGCCGAGATAATTCGAGATAGCAAGAGGTGTCCGAAAAACATACAGACCGATAAAGGGAAGGAATTTTATAACGCCGACGTGCAACGGCTCATGCGAAAACATAACATCAATCATTATTCTACACATTCGGTATTGAAGGCATCGATCGTTGAGCGATTCAATCGCACACTGAAAAACGACATGTGGAAGATGTTTACGCTGAACGGATCTTATAAGTGGATCAACGCGTTGCCGCGACTCGTATCGGATTACAACGCGCGCAAGCATCGAACGATCGGTATGCGACCCGTCGACGTTACCCACAATCGCTGAAAGATTCTTGACTACGGTGTACAACCGTGTAAATATCGCGGGTCCGGCGAAATTCAAAGTAGGTGACTCGATACGCGTTAGCAAGTACAAGACAATTTTCGAGAAAGGTTACACGCCAAATTGGACAACCGAGGTGTTTAAAATTGTAAAAGTGCAGCATACTAATCGTAAGCTATCTACTTGAGGATTATCGCAAAAAATCTATCGCCGGAGCGTTCTACGAGCACGAGTTGCATCGCGCGAATTATCCGGACGTGTATCTCGTGGAGAAAGTACTGCGCAGGAGGGATGACGAGGTTTACGTGAAATGGCTGGGATTTGACAATTCGCACAACTCTTGGATATATAAGGACAATGTGATTTAATTAATCATACAGTGTTTATTTTTTATTTTCAAGAAAAAATATGTGTACAACATAATATTTGAAAAATGAAAATATACATAAAATCTTTATTAATATTTCTTACAATAGTATTATATATGTATTTATTCTTAATATAAATGTGTAAGATATGCATTACATAAGAATATATATGTATATATATATATATATATATATATATATATATGAAATATAAATGTGGAAGATATGCATTACATAAAAATATATGAAATATAAAAATACAAAAATCTTTATTAATATTTCTTTTAATAGTATAATACACACACACACACACACATACACAAATGTATTTATTAACACACATTTTTAATAAATTTATATTTTTAATTGTAAAAAGAAACATTTATTTATACGCCTTTCCTTGCGCTCCCATCCTTTGGCATCTCTTTCTCGTGCGCTAGTTGTAAGTCTCGCAATATCTTCGCTGCGCTCTCTCTCTCGCGCGTTAATCATAAGTCTCGCGATATCTTCGGCATGCGTCATTGTTCTTTCGCGCTATCTCTTTCTCTCTCGCGCTTAGATAGAATAAGTATAGTAATCTCTCTCTCGCAAGCGCTATGATACAAAAATGTACACGGTTAAATAAATTTTATATTTTATAAAGTTATCCTATAATGTCCCCACGGTAGCGTATCGGTGGTTTCGGGTACGATATACCGCTTGTCATCGTACGGGCTCAGAGCAATTTTCGTCTCGCGGACGGTATACACTTCGTGCAATTTAGATCTTACAGGACTGTTGTCGCGTCATTTCGATCTCATCGTGCAAACACCGCGTATAATCGTCGAACGTTATATTACGCGCTTACTTTTGACGCCTTTTGCCTTTTTTGTGTCTTTCATACCATCGACTCGTGACGCGTACATTTTTGCTCTAAACCCGACGAATTCGGTCATTATCGCACCGTTATTTTCATCCTTCATCAAGCCCGGCACTTTTTTATTCACGAGCGGTATACCGTACGCATTGTCCGCGGCATAATCGCTCGTGTCGAATCTAGCGATATCGCGCTTCATGTTCTCGTACACATCGACGCACTCGACGTGATATATTCGACTATCTGTGTCGGTGTACATGATCTTACATTTGTCGCGATACAGGGGAGACATGTACTCGTGATGAAATTCGTACAGACACACTTTCGATATGTCGAGTATGCACATACCGACGTAGATTGGTTTACAAAATTTTACTTCCAATTTGCGCAATTCTACGGCGATTAAATTTTCCGAAAAAACGCTTCGACTATGGAAATTTAGTTTCGCGATCATCGCTTCTGCACCGTACCGTCCGTCCCACTTTGTCAATAATTTTACATCGACGCGATTACGCACATTTTCCATCGTTTTGCCAAATACCGCATTGTTCATTAATTTGTATAAATTTTTTTCAAAATCGTTTTTCGCGAGTGTTCTAAACTGTGTATTTAATTCGATATAACTGCGAAGCCACGGAGATTGCGTAAATTGCAATACGCGATGTATTTTTGTAACGCGTGTCGCGTACATTGCTGTAGGTTGCGGTAGTGTATCACGTAACGCTTCTTATCGTATAGCGTTGCCAGAAGCTTGTCTTGCCGCTTGCCGGGAGGCTTGTCGCGTGTCGGGCAAAACGGTAGGTCAGTGTGCATATCGTGAAGATGTTGCGGGTACTCGAGATCTGCCTCGAGGATATAACCTGTAGGCGAATCTAGCGCGATAGACGATGCGTCAAAATTCGACACGTCATCGACCCATCGAAAATCGGCGTAAGGCAACGGTTGACACATTGCCCATCCGTACAAATTATTAACGTCAAAATACATTAAGTACGACGATGATTTCGATAGATCGTACGACTCCATGTACTTGTTATTAGCACGCGCGTATCTGTTGGAACACTGACTCAGACCACCGCGTATACCGCGTTCGATAAACATGACCATGTCGATGTCGGTAAGCAATTCGAACGTAATCTTGGTATTCTTCAACATGGCATCCCACGTGTATCCGGGAAGTATAATAATACGCGGGGTCGAGTTCGTAGCTTTTGATGCAACTATCGCGAAAGTTTTCAAAAATATCTGCTAATAACAAGACGTCGATTTTGAGATACAAATCGCTATATTCGCCTAGCGTTCGAATGGAGAATCGCGTCCAGATGTTCTCGGCGTGTGCGTAATCGCTCTCGGATATAGTTTCACCGGTCAAAGAACTGTAAAACGATTCGCGCGGTGGTAAACACGTATCATGCAACCTGTCCACAGAGTCGACGTATTCGTACGGAAGACGCCTTTCCGTGTTAATAAACTGAAATTTTCTGCAGATAAATTTTGAAATTCTGATTTTAAAATTTTGAGTTTGTCTTTGTCTAGATAAGATGCCAATTTGTCGAGACTTGCCGTAAGAAATTTGTATGAATCAATGAAGCGTAATTTTACATGATTTTCCCATGATTTTTTTTTGTCTTCCTTAAGGTCAACATTTTTCGTAAACGAAATATATTTTTCCTTGGTTATCGGAAGTAATTCGATTTCCCCTTCGAACGCTGTGGCTATATCCTTGATAATGAAATGCGCGTCGTAACCGGATAAATTGTGAAAGACTATGGGAATGCAAAAAGATTCTTTGTAATTTAGATTGCAATTTGAGTGCGCGGGACCCCTATATCGCCCTGTCAAATGACAATGATCGCGTACACGTGTATCGTCTTCTTGCGTAAACGGTTTTTCACATATATGACAATGCGTTGCGCTGTGAAATTTTTCCCACTCTTCGGACGTTAAATCTACCATGGGGACATTTGTCGTTAAGGGGGGAGACTCGTGTAAATAACTGTATTTTCAAGAATTTTTTACTAAAAAATGAGAAAGTTTATTCAATTGCAATAAAGCGCATTATAATATTGATGATAAAATGTATTTGAAAAAATTTTTTTATTGTTGAAAAAAATCAAAATGGCGGCGCTGCAGCTGTTCGAAGTTGACTCCTACTTTTTGCACCGTGCAACGTCCAGGTCCTTGTGATTGACTGAAATCAACGAACGAAAGTTTTTTCATTAAAATACGTTTTTCCGCATCGGATGAACCTATTTTTAGCAAAAAAAAAATTAAAAATTCAGGACCATTTTGAAGAAAAATTACCTTTTTTTCTATAAACAAATTGCAAAAAAACAATATTTATTATTACAATTTTAATTTAATTTTAGGTTCATCCGATGGCCAATAAGTTAATGAATATCTGTACAAAATTTGAAATTAATCGGCCGATTACTTTTTGAATTACATTGCACGGCGCGCAAAAATTTACGTTTTGAGAAAAACGCGTTTAAAGTTTTCGGTATAGAGAAGTAGTATTCCGAGAGACTTATAATTACCAAAGCTTAGTCTGCGATACCAGGGCCGTATAGTAAGCCTTCTTCTTCTAGAAATTCATCAAGTTCTGCTGCTCTTTCCTCTTTTCGAGCAGTCCTGGCCTCTTTTGTCCTGCTTCGGCTCCGTCGATCTTGTCTCTGCATACGGTCGTGATCGTATGTTTCAGCGAATTGTTTGCACTGGAGACCAATTTGCAGTTCGAGGTCATTCATAATTTGAAGTATGAATTTATATCCGTCGTTGAACATGCCTCCGGCCAAGTAGGCAGAAATTTCAACAATTTTCCAACCGCAGTTTAGGGACGTTATTATTTTGAAAACTACCGTTACACAGGCAAAAACTATTGCTTACCATCGATAGTAATGCCATCTATTGTTCAAATAGCAAACCAGCAAGCTTATTTGGCCAAGAAATCGAAACGTAAAGCGTTCACGCTCGTGTATCTGCTCTCGGCACCGTTTGGAGCACATCACTTTGATGACTCTTCAGGGACTTTTAGGGCTTCATTTGGGGTTTAAAACGTCGGGAATAACATTCTTCAATAAATGAATTTTTTAAGCAATAAAAAAAAATTGCTCGAAAATTTTATTTTACACGAGTCTCCTTCCTTAAAATAGTCTTAACGCGAATTGCTAAATTTTTAAGTTCTTCGGTGAACCACAAAACGCAATCGGCGCTACGACGAGAATTATAAACGGATAACGAGTCGTCGTACGAACAATGCACATAATACGCTATAATAAATACCCGATGGTGTTGGTACAAATTTTGCTGTTCTTCCTCCATCTTGGTCAAAACGCATTCCAAGTCGGCGTATACGATGAATGGAAGCCGCTCTTTCCTGTTGTAGTTGTTGAACTCGAGCCACTTGTCTTTATCGCTCGGCAATCGGATAGCGCAGTCGTTCATCTCTCTACAGTCGACCGTATGTGACTTATCGTTCGAACTAAAGTAGTGTAAACATCTGTAAAAAATATTTAAATTAAAGATTTATGCAATGCATTATATTTTATAATTACATAAATTATTTAAATTATACGTACCGATCACAGATATATTTTTGATTCTTGTGTTTGCTCAACTGTTAACTGACAAGTCGCGATAGATTTTTGATCCATGCGAAATGCCCGACGTTGTTGCCGTCTTCCACGTACAACAAGTTGACGTGCTTATCTCGCTTCTGCTCCGAAAGACGTATCGGGACAATGCTGTTCTCTTTCTCGATGCTGTACACGTTGATCGAGATATTGTTTGCAAGTTCAAATTTTTTAATTTGATTCACAGAGACTGGAAACTCAATGTCCCGGAGATTCAGCACTGTCGCGCAATGTGGGTACGATGATTCCCGTTCCGCCTTCCTTTCTGCGGGATATAGAGCGGCGACCACTGCCCACACGAAACACGCATTGTCTTTAGATTGCACGTTAACCACCGCTCTCTTCGTCGTAATCTCCCGCGGCAATTTAATGTGACATCCCGCGCGCATAGGATTATATTTATTTACATTAACAGTCAAATTCTGTATTCGCGACAGTGCCCAGCCACTATCACGTTTCTGAAATTCTTCCAACGATGCTAGAGTGGGCTCGATAACGCGGCGCTCGTACCACTCGTGTAAATCGGATGTGCGAAAGAGTTCACAGTTTCTCGTATTGATACTTTTATTCGCGCGTTTATCACCCGACACAAATTCACCGTTGAATATTGTATTCACTTTTACACTGTTGTGTCTTTTTATAACGTCTTGCACTTGCTCGAGCACGATGTCTTGGGCATCCTCGAGAAATTGACGAGGTTCGATATGGTTTGCGTTAATCACAGCACCGGTCAGAATACGGCTATCGAACGCGGTATCGATCTCTCGCCAAACGAGTCTTTCCGCGTTATTGTCGCCGCTGTAATCACCACCACCACTGGGTATAAATCGTCTCTGCAATCGAGTCTTTGCACCTTCGAGTCGCGCGATTTTAGCCACCAGAGATTGTCTACTTCCGATCGAGAGTCGCGGACGCTTGACACGACTGCGTTCTTCGAGCTGTTCGATAAATTCCTCGCAACGCTGCAGCCATGCAAAATACTCGCCCAAGGTGGCAATTTGGCGGGACTGTTCCACCAGGTCGCGTTCAGTCTCCTCGATGTTTTCTTCCTGTCTTTTTCACACTTTTAAAACACTACGTCACAATTTTCTACGGAGCACTTGCACGTGTCAATGGGCGTTCAAATCACGTACTATGATTTGATGCGCTTCAATCCTCCTTATATATATTTCGTCCTTTCTTATCTTTGTGAGCGGAGGAAGCAAGGGCGCAAAGCAGCCAAACATCGGCGCTAATATGCATTGCATTCCTTCCGAGAAAAAATCGTGGAAGATTCTGGGGGGGGGCGCCATTTGTTTATATTGTTTATAAATTCGCGCGACGCGTAATTCAATGAGAGAGAGAGATAAGGATACGTCCAACGGAAAAAATCTAGAATTACTTATATTGGGGGTGAGGGGGGTGGGGGAGTACCGCGAGAGTTATTTTGTAAGGATACGTCGAACGGAAAAAATCTATAATTACTTATATTGGGGGTGAGGGGGGTGTACCGGGGAGAGCTATTTTGTTTGCGAAAACATGTCCCGACGCGTTAGGGTATGTAATACAATATTGCTTGATAAAATACCGCTGTTTATATTGTTTATAAACCGGGTATGTAATATAATATTGCTTATACTTGCGATAAAACATCCAACACGTGC